>NW_024580659.1:3098651-3116686 GCF_017639235.1 Corvus kubaryi
ACTGCTCCCCGCCCCCTGCCCGCTGCCCGCCCCCTGCCCGCCCACTGCCCACACTCCCTCCCCCGTGCCTGCACCCAGCCTGGCCCCACTGGGGCTTCCCCAGCACTCAGTGCCTTGTCACACCCATATCACTCCAGCCCATGTCCCCCCCAGATCTGTGTCCCAGCAAGCCCTCTCCCCCAGCTTGCACCCCAGAACTCTGCCTGCCCCTGTGTGGGACAGCCCCAGTCTCCTTCAGTCTATCCCATGGGAAATGGTGGCCACGCTGCCTGGCACCTCTCCATTGGAGGTCACCTGTTTCCCGAGGCCTGTGGCCACCCCAGTGCTTTCCAATGGAGCTCAACACGGTGAGGTGCCCTGGGGCTTCCCACGGCACCACATGGCACAGCACAGTGACCCACTGTCAGTTCTGGGACAACATGCTAAGAGCCCAGCTCTGTGGCAGCACTGACATCCCAGGATCATGCGTTCCAGCCCCTCTCCACCTGCACGGTCACAGCTGCCAGGATTGAGGCTGGGGCCTGGCACAGTACTGGCAGAGTCCCTGGCTGTCCTGAGCCCACCCCACGGCAGGAGTGGCTCAGCTGGTGCCGGCTGCCTGGGCACGGATCCTCATGGCTGGATGCTCTGCAGCCTCTGGCACAGCCATGTCAGCACCTGGCCACTGTCACAGAAGAAAAACACATTCCCTTGCCTCCAGATGGAATTTCCTGTTCTGTTTTTTTTATTACAGTGGTGCCCATTGCCTCCCATGCACTGCTGAACAGAGCCTGGCTCCCTTGGCTGTCTCACCTCATGCCCTCTTGGAGGGCAGACGGGCTGAGATCATCCTCTCTCCCTCCGGCAATGGGCTTGTGCCCAGCCCAGCACGCTGCCCACTCTGTTCCGTCCAGCCAGCACTGTTCACCCCAGTGTGTCCGGCCACAAGATGGACTTTCCTTCTCCCTCCTGCCCCGGCTGAGTGGCTCTTATCGCGATAGAGCCACTAAATCCCCATTTCCCAGGATGCCGGGAAGGCAACAGGAGTCATGCGGCTCAAACCGCCCCAGCCCAGCCGAGAACTTGTTACACATTTACCCCACATTAATGAGGAGTCACCGGCTGCTCGGCCTTCGGACCGCGGGGATGCTCCGCAGGCAGCCACCCGGCCCCACGGCAGCTATGGGGGTACCATGGGGTGAGTCCCCCCAGAACGGGCACCACGGCAGCAGCCACATCCCCTTCCTCCCTCTCCAGCCCTGCTGGGCTGGGCTTTGCAGGAGCAGATGAGGCACTGAGACGGTGATAAGTGCCTTCACCCTGGCACTCCTCCAAGGCAGGAACAGGACCAAGCAGGCAGGAACGGGTGCTTGGGGACATCGGGATGTACCGCGGCTGTGATCAGGGATCCTAGACTTGCTCGCACCTCTCCTCACTTTCCAGTGCAGGCAGAGGGGGTGGCAGCACCCCAGAAAGCCCTGGGGTCCCGAGGGGCTGTTCCCAAGCAGCCAACCAGGTCGTTGGGTGCAGAGGGAGGACACACGACACAGTTGCCTTTTGTTGGTGCCGGCCCCGGGAGCAGGGACCGGGGCTTTGCATCCCCTCCCTCCACCCCCGCCGCTGGCGGGACTGGCGCCCAGCACCGGGGATTTGGGGTTTAAAGAGCAGGCGGCAGCCAGAGCCCCAGCTTACCCGCCGGGCAAGGAGGCAGGCGAGCTCCGGCAGAGCCCACGCACCACAGCAGGTGAGATGGTGGATTTGGGGCACCGGGCTGGCCCACTGAGGGGGGCCATGGGGTTGGGGGACTGGGACTATGGAGCTCCGTGGGGAGCAGTGAGGTCCCTGCTTCCCCTCGGTGGGTACTGGGTGCCAGCGGGCTCGGACATGGTCCTGAGAGGGAAGTGAAGGCGTCACTGGGCATGTACCACCTCCTTGTTCCTGTCACCCCACAACTGAGCAGGAACCCCTAAGCCCTGTCCCAGTGGGGGTGGCAGGGGTGAGCACCACCATGCTGGGAAGTTTCCCAAGCAATGCTCCTTCCCTGGGCACGGGTTTATGAGAAGGGGGGGCTCACCTGGTGGCCTCCCACCTGCTGCTCCTTCACAGTACTCACTGGCTCGGTCAAGGCAGGGTTTGTCCTGGCCAGCACCTGGGCGAGCTCCAAGGCAATCGGGAAAGGGGGTATCCTGAGGCTGGGCACGGGGCTGGGCAGGAGCGGGAGCTGGGCCAGCAGACAAGGCCCCATTGTGCCGTGCCGGGGCCGCTGGCTCGGCCATCAATAGCCCCATTATGCTCGGCGGCGGCCCCCGCAGCCTTCCCAGCCGGCACAGCCCCCCGGGAGCACCGTGGGAGGCGATCTGAAGTGGCTGTTGTGTTGGGGGGCCGGGGTGAGAGGAGAAGGGTGAGAGAAGAGGGTGCCAGCACTCTTCCACCACGGCCTGGCTGGGTGCTGCTGGGTGCCATGGAATGCTGTACTCCCTGGTGCCACCAGCTTTGGGGGCAAGATGCCCAAGATGGGGAGCAGGAGGGCTCGGGGGGGCAGCTGGACACTCCTGTCCTCACTTCCCCACCCTCACCATCCCACCAGACATTGCCTGTGCCCAAGGTGGCCATGGTTGTACTGCTTTGGCCCGGGGCAAGTGCGCAACGAGGGGCTGACATCAGCCCTGGGTGTGGATGCAGCCAGGCCAGCAGGAGAAGATGAATGGATCCGCGTTCTTCCCAAAGAGACACACCCTGGCTAAAATTACTGACCCCATGGCAGGGACACCAGCCTATTTTTAAAGCCTAAGGAGCTGGATGCCGCTGGTTGGTGTGGCACAGGGCAGGGCCGAAGGGACATGGGCAGGGCAGCAGGCAGGGGGGCTCAGCCAGCATCTCCCGCTGCCCTCCTGCTGGGGTGGGGAGAGGGCTTCGATGGTGGCAGAAAACTTGGGTGTCCTGCTCCTGCCCCACGTATGGTTTTGAGGAGCTTCAGTGGTTTTCAGTGCAAGGCACATGGCCCCTCTGCCTGTCGCAGAGCCTGGCTGCTGGCAGACACGAAGCCAAGGGCAAGTGGTCACCTCGGGTCAGGAGGATAGGATCCTGTAAGACCAGGATCCCTCCCTTTCCCTTTCCAAAAAGCCATTGTCCTGCACCTGGGGGATGGACATCCCCCCCTTCATCATCACCCCAAAGGTTCACCAGGTACCCCATGGCTTGGTCCCACAGAAGGGACACACGATGGCAGCACCCCAGATATGCTCAGGCACTAGGGTGCACACAACACCCCCACCCCCTGGGCAGCCCAGATCAGGCCAGCACAGGGTTGGGACAATTAAAAGGGGATTAGCTGGGCTACACCAGCATGGTGCTGCCAGGAGCCGGTACCTAATCCCGGCTGGAATGCTCTGGGGCCACAGGGGTCCCTGATGCTGGGGTCTCGCACCAGAGTGCTGTGTTGGGGGGTGGACACAGGGTCGGGGTGCATGTATCCACAGACAGGGTGTGAGCCTAGAGCTGGTGTCCCCTGGGACTTCGCCACCATGCTGTGCTACAAGGATGCAGCTGTCTCAGGCACGTTTGCTTGCTGCCAGACAAGCCCTCACACTTGGAATGCCATGGGCTCTGTCGCCTGCCTGGCACATCCTTCCCCTGCACCAGGAATGTGGCAGCCTCACAAGGCCTGATGCCATCCTATGGCCCAACACTATGTGCCACAGATGGACTCTCAAAGAAGTCCTAAAGCCACATCTTTAGTGCCATCACAAACCACCAACAGCTTTTTGGGGTTTCCAGACCCAGCGGATACTAGTTTGAGCAGCGTATCCCTGTGTCCAGGTCATGGGTGTAGGCTGGGGTGAGGATGCCTCACTCCTCCCCTGCTGACAAGTTGGCAGTGTCACTGGCAGTGCTAGCAAAGGCCACCCTGCTGCACAAGCCCATCTCTTGGCTGGGGAGCAGTGCCGTGCCAAGCCCATGTGTCATAGAGATGCTTATGGCACCGGGTGTCATGACGCAGCTCACCTTGACCCTTGGGTTTTGCGTGTCTTCAGCCATGATGGCTCCACCAGAGACATGGGGGACCACCCTGTAGCACCCTTGGGGGAGTCACCCCGCAGGTCCCCACGGAATCACCAGGGCAAGGTACCATTCCCGTTTGGGGTGCAGGATTTGTACCCATCCTGAGGGCTGGTGGATGCCCATCCCAGCCCTTGTCCCTCCATGCAGGGTATCCAGCAGCCAGTGGTTCTGGTCCCCCATTTGATGGCATGGATACATCCCATGCCCTGCTGCCTCAGCCGGCACAGGAGGTGCAGGAGCGTTGGCCGCTGCCTGCTGCCGCGCCGCCCCCGGAGCCCTGCGGGGTGCAGAGGAGCCGTTTCCTACCGCAAACACTGCTGGGGGCTCGGGCGCTGCCGGCAGAGCTACACACGCTTACCGGAGCCGGAACCGCCAGGGGAGATTTGGCCGAGGCAGCGATCCCTGGGTGCGGATATGCCAGCGGCAGGGGCGGGATCAAAGAGCGAAAGCGCCAGCACCTGCTGGTGCCGTTGGCAGTGACACCCCCGCGCTGGCAGGGAGCCAGGCCACCGGCACCTGGCTGTGAAGCCTTCCGCGGGCTGGCAGAGAGTGCAGGGATGAGGACGGGATGCTAGTGGCGATGCCCATTCGAGATGGGGACTGTCATCATGCCAGTGCCCAGTGGCTCTGGTGCTTGCCCAGAGCACCCGGTGGGGCAGGAAGGGGTGGCCGGCGGCCGACGTGGCGCATCCCTCCCGCGCCGTTTTTTCCGGGATGGAAGCCCGGCCCTTCTGACGCTTGATGGTTTCTCCAGGCGGAACCGCTGCCAGCAAGGTCCCCGCAGGGCTCCAGGGCTGGGGTGATGGTGACGTCACCTGGACACCTCGCCACGCTTGCTGGGAGTGGCAGCAGTTGGAAAAGTCCCAGCTGGGTGAAGGGAAACTGAGGCACTGTTTAGTGGAATAGCACAGGAAAGTGCCCACTGGAAACTGGAATAGCACAGGAAAGTGCCCACTGTGCAGGGCTGGGCACGACATCCCTGTCCCCACCATCTCAGCCCGCCGTCCTGGGACGGTAAGCACAGGGACGCCATGCCCAGCCGTGTGGGGGCCACCCAGCCCAAAGTCCTGTTGGTGCCTGGACAAAGTCTTACAGCAGAGTAACCCTTGCCGTACCGGTGCCAGCTCCTCTGCTGCCCCACCCGTCTCTTTGCTGTCTCTGTCCCCTTTGCTGCCCACAAAGCTGGGTTGGGCTGGGCTGGCTGCCACTCAGCACTGTGGCACAGCCAGGAGAAGAACGAGTGGTGGTGCTGGAACAGAGCCTGCCAGCATGCCAGAGTACCAGGGCTGGCAGCACGAGGGTTACTGGCAGTGGGACAGAAGGGCATTGCCCGGGCACCCTGCCTGGCACAGCTTCTGCCTACTGCTGGCCTGCCTGCACGGCTCTGGCTTCCTGCTGAACTCACTGCCTGCCTGTGCCAGCTGCCTGCCTGCACCTGCCCTGCCTGCCCTGCTGCTGGCCTGCCCGCACTCGCTGCCAGCCCACCTGCACTCGCTGCCGGCTGGCACCCACTGCCTGCACCTGCCCGCACCCACTTCTGCCCGCACTCCTGCCTCCCCACTCACCCTGCACCTGCCTGCAGTCTGCTGCCTGCACCCCTGCCTGCCTGCAGCTCTGCCTCCCCGCTGATTCTGGACCTGCCTTCCTGGACTCCTGCACCCGCAGGTATGGACAGTCAGGGGCACGGGGAGAACAAGGCAGGTGTGGCCCCCAAGGCAGCTCGTGTTCCCCCCGCTCCGAGCCCTGCCCGCCGAGGCACGCGTGGCCCCGCTGCCGGCACCACTCGGCACTTGCTATTCTTGGCAGCGGCAGCTGGAAAATGGGAGGCAGCGGAGGAATTTTGTTTGCTCGGGGCTGGGCTCAGGCCAGACATCTGGGCTGCAGCTGAGCGGGGCGCGGGACCGGCCCCCCATACCCCCGGTACGTCCCCGGCATCCCCCGGCACGGCCCCCACACCCGGGCAGGCAAGTGCCAGTCCCGGGGAGGAGGTGGCCCTGCCACCACTGGTGTGCTGAGCCACACGTGTGCTGAGCGTGGCATCCTCAGCTCTGCCCCGGGGGCAGCGGGTGTCACCGTGGGTATCCCCGTGAGTGTCACCCCGGTGCCAGCACGGCTGTGTGTGTGTTTGTGTGAGTGTCCGTGGGTGCTCGCCTGTGTGCCTGTGTATGTGTGAGGGTGCCCGCGTGTCTGCTGTGAATGTGTGTCCGCACACACGTGTGCGTGTCCCTGTGCGCGCCCCCGGCCCCGCCCCGCCCCGCCCCGCGGGGCCGCCCCGCTCCCTCCCGGCGGACGCGGCGGGCGGGGCCGGGCCGGGCCGAGCCGAGCCGGGACACAGGTGGGTGCCGGGGGTCGGGGAGCCAGCAGGGTACGCGGGTGGCCGGAGAGTGTCCCAGGATGGGGTCTCTGCGCTGCCGTCTGGGGGGGCTGCCCGTGCTGGTACCGTGGGGCTCGCGGCGGGGTTCGTGTCCCCTCTGGCACCGGAGGGCTGGCGTCGGGGTTGGCACGGGGAGTTTCGCGGGCTAGATCCTCCAGGGTTGGCACCGAGGGTCTGTGGTGCTGCCGCTGCTGCTTGCCCCCCATCCGGCCCCCCGTGCCAGCCGGGTCAGAGCCACGCGGGTCCGCGCCCGGGGGTCAGCCCTGGCCGCTCGGCGAGTGCGGGGAAACGGGAGGCCCCCGGTGCCCCGGCACGGCCCTGGCTGGCGGCAGCCGTCGGGGCTGCCAGAGCCCGGCGGGTCCCGCGCCTCATCCCGGCGCCTCTGTAAATGCCATTAGCGCTGACCGCCTTCGTGCCGGGACACCGGGCAGCCAGACCCGGCACTGCGCCCAGCCAGGCCCTGCCTGCTGCCTGCCCCGGGCTCATCTCCACCGGCCAGCCTGGAGGGTGCTGCCCTGCCCGCAGGAGCCCCAGTCTATGCCATGTATATGTGACCCTCCAGGGCAGCATCCACCAGCTCCCAGCTCATGCAGGGCAGCAGAGCCTCGGGGATTGCACCGATCCCCGGGTCTGTGGTGGGGCTTTGGTTGTCACTGGTGTCCTGGTGAGGCCCACAGGGGCTGATGACCGGCATAGCTCAGTTTGTGCCTTGCACAAGGCACTGCAGCATGGCCAGGGGGGCAAGGTGGGATCTCTGTTCTGGCACAGTGCCCTGATAACCATCACCTCCCGGTCCTCAGGGGAGAGTGTGCTGCTGCCAGAGCCGGAGGAGCACTTCCCCACCTTGTGGTGGGCACCCGTCAGAGTGGTGGACACACCGGCATGGGCCCCTCTGAGTATTGTGGGCACTCACTTAGCCAGAGCCCCCCAAACCCTGCTCCCATTTGTATGGTGGTACAAGAAAGGCCAGGGGCTAACGGTGGGGCTGTAGCAGTGGGGGAAACTGAGGCATGGGACGCCATGACTACCATTAGGGACAGCTTGCCCAGTGCTCAGGAGCCCACTGACTATCCAGGGTGCCCTATCTGGTTGTCACTACTTGTCCTTGTCCCCATTCCTATAGGACAGCTCTGTGCTTGCAGGCAGGAATGGGCAGAGCCCAGCACCCTCCTGCTGATGGGCTCGGACAGGCATGGGCAGGGCTGGATGCTGCTTGGCTGGGCTGCCTCAGTTTCCCCATGGGCAGGAGCAGGAGGGCTGTTCTCGAAGCCCATTAGGTTTTGGGGCTGGATTAATGGGGGCCTAAAGACAGGGAGGGATGTGACTGGCTCGTGTCCCCTCCTACTGCCAGGTCGAGCCCAATGGGAGATCCCCTCATGCCGTGCCTGGAGTTGCCCTATGCCGATGGTCAGGGCTCTCCAGACACCGTCGGCAGCATCGGGGAGGGATCGCGGTCTGGGGGCTGTGGGGAGGGCGCTGTAACCCGAGCTGAGGTCTTGTTTCTCTGCCCCAGCCGCGGCGCCACCAGCCAGACCCCGGCCATGAGCCGCACGCTGCTCCTGCTCCTGCTCCTGCTGCGCGGCCTCGCCGCGGGCCGCCCCCCACCCGCTGCCACCCCCCGCCTCAAGCTGTCCTTCCCCGGTGAGCATGGGACACGGGCAGGGTGGGGGGGCCTGGGGTCAGGTGTGGGTGCACTGGTTACGTGCCAGCAGCACCCAGCATCGTCCCGAGGGCCGGGAGTATCCTGGGGGGCAGCGTGGTGGGAAGGGTGCAAAACCCCAGCACCGGCACGTCCCCAGCACTGCTGCCGCCCTCCCCGCGGGCTGTCAGGTGTTGGTACTGCCTGCCATGTTCCTTACCTGATGCCAGCCCGCCCAGGGCCACCTGCCTGCCCTTGGAGCCATGCCTGTGCTTGGGACCTCACTCCCAGCCCCCGGCATGTGCCGGCTCAGGTGCCCCTATCCGTGTGTGCACCACAGTGGCACTCCCTAGCCGCAGCTGTGCCATACCTGGTGGGAATGTCGTGCCAGCCAGAGAGCTGGTGCCATGTCCCGGCTGGCCGCTCCTTGGGCTCCCGCACGGCGCAGGGGGCTTTGTCCGGCAGCAGGTCTCAGCAAGAGCTCTCCTCCCAGCCTGACAAAGGGCTGTTTGTTCCCGCCACGGTGGGATTAGCTCCGCGGGGCAGGGAATGGCCACTTCTCCCCTGCTGCCTGAGCCGGGGGAGCGGTGCAGAGATGGGTGCCGAGGGGCATGGGAATCAATGCTGGGTGGTTTGGGGATGAGTCTCAGGGGACACAAGGATGGGTGTGGGGCTGGATGGGGATGAGTGCTGGGCAGGCAAGGGCTTGGTGAACCTGGTCAAGCCAGTGGGACAGGTTTGGGGGAGGGGATGGCATGGCAGGGGGCCGTGGCCTGATGCAGGCTGCCTTGGAGCATGTGTCCAGGGCAGTGGAGATGGACAGGTAGTGGCGGGGCCGGGCTGAGCAGTGCCAGTTGGTCCCGGCAGAGCTGCGGGCTCGCCATGGGCTGCGCCTCTTCTCGCTGGAGCGCTCCTGCTGCTACGAGGCCCTGCTGCTGGACGAGGAGCGTGGCCGTCTCTTCGTGGGTGCCAAGAACCACCTCCTCTCTTTGGCCCTGGATGATATCAGCCAGCGGGACAGGAAGGTAACAGGGCAGGGGCAGACATGCTGGCAGGGCAGTCCCGGGTGCACCAGGTGCTGTGAGCATCCCCTTTTCCACCCGCAGATCTACTGGCCAGCTCCTGTGGAGTGGAGGGAAGAATGCAACTGGGCCGGCAAGGACATCACTGTGAGTGATGGGGCGTGTTGTGGGATGCCAGGGCTGTACCAGGGGTCTGCCCCAGCACCACCTCACCCTTCATTCCCTGCATCCCCAGGCTGAATGCATGAACTTTGTGAAGATCCTGCACCCCTACAACCGCACCCACCTGTACGCCTGTGGCACTGGTGCCTTCCACCCAGTCTGTGCTTTCGTCGAGGCTGGCCAGCATGCAGAAGTGAGCCTCCCCTGGCACCACCACAGCCCCCCGCTGCTGCCACCTGCCCACCTCCCATCCTTACCCCTCTCCAGGAGCCTGTTTTCAAGCTGGACTCCCACCACACTGAGGATGGCAAGGGGAAGAGCCCATATGACCCCCGGCATACAGCTGCCTCTGTCCTTGTGGGTAAGGGAATGCTGAGCCCGGTACCGGGTGCAGTGTGGCACAGGGGTGCCGGGGGGTCCCCTATAACGCTTCCCTCGGTGCCTGCCAGGCGAGGAGCTCTACTCTGGGGTAGCCACCGATCTGATGGGCCGTGACTTTACCATCTTCCGCAGCCTGGGCCAGCGTCCCTCCATCCGCACGGAGCAGCATGACTCTCGCTGGCTCAATGGTCAGTGCTGGGGGCTTGGGAGGGTTGGGGTGGGGGGGAATGGTGCTGGCACCCTGGCACGGCAGTGCTGCTGCCTGGAAGCATCAGGGCAATGACTCCTTCAGGCTCAGATGTACCCTATCCTTCACTGTCTCCAGAGGGTGACTTCAGGGGGTCCTGTGTCCCCTCCAGACCCCCGATGTCTGGTGGAGTCCCATCCACACTCTGCCTCTGCCTTGCAGCTGGGCAGGGTTGGTTCTGCACCCTCCCCTGGGACCCCGACAGGTGCTCCAGGGTCCCTGGGGAGCAGAGCTAGTGGAGGCATTGGAAGCATCACCCCTCTATCCCCAGAGCCCAAGTTCGTGGCCGTTTTTTGGGTGCCAGAGAGTGAGGACCCCGATGACGACAAGATCTACTTCTTCTTCCGTGAAACAGCGGTTGAACGGCAGCAGGGGCTGGGCAAAACCAGCTTCGCCCGCATCGGCCAAATCTGCCGGGTGAGAGCATCCACGGGCAGGTGGGCTGGGGACCCGCGTGCCCAGGTGCCACCTGCTGCTGCTGACACTGGTGTCTTCCTTTTCCTGGCAGAACGACATGGGTGGGCAGCGTAGCCTGGTGAACAAGTGGACGACATTCCTGAAGGCTCGGCTCATCTGCGCCGTGCCAGGACCCGACGGGGCAGACACCCACTTTGATGAGCTCCGTGAGTAAATGGGGATGTGACCCCCCAGTGTAGCTGTGGGCAAAACTGGCAGCACTGATTCCTTCCCTGCTTGCAGGGGACGTTTTCCTGCTGCAGACAAGAGACAAGCGAAACCCTCTGGTCTATGCCATCTTCTCCACCTCCAGGTCAAGCCCCCTCCCCAGTAACCTGCACATACCCAGTGGTGCCCCCCTTGCCCCCTCACATATTTCCCCTCTCTCTCCCACCAGCTCTGTTTTCCAAGGCTCAGCTGTCTGTGTCTACACCATGGCCGACATCCGCCGGGCTTTCCTGGGCCCCTTTGCACACAAGGAAGGGCCCAACTACCAGTGGGTGTCATACCAGGGGCGTGTGCCATACCCCCGCCCAGGCATGGTACGTGGTGTAGGGGCATCCCAGCTGGTGCCACCAGTGGGATGCCACTACCTGGAGTTGGGGGCAGGGGGTGTGATACCCTGCTTAGCCAGTGCTGTCTCCCTGCAGTGCCCCAGCAAAACCTTCGGCACCTTCGGCTCCACCAAGGACTTCCCAGACGAGGTGATCCAGTTTGCCCGTCACCACCCGCTGATGTACAACCCTGTCTTGCCCCATGGCCAACGCCCCCTCTTCCTGCAAGCCGCCGTGCCCTACACTTTCACCCGCATTGCTGTGGATCGTGTCACCGCTGCTGATGGCCACTACGATGTCCTCTTCATTGGCACAGGCATGTGGTGATGCCAGGGATGGGGCAGTGAGGGAGAGCAGGGGGATGCTGGGGCTGGGACCTGTGGCCTCATCCCTCCCTGCCTGCAGATGTGGGCACAGTGCTGAAGGTGGTCTCAGTGCCCAAGGAGAGCTGGCACCGCATGGAGCCGCTGCTGCTGGAGGAGCTGCAGGTCTTCCAGGTGAGGATCAGGGCTCCACATCCCACCAGTCAGACTTCCCTGCAGCACCCTGTGTGCTGTCCATGCTCTGGGTTGTGCCAGGGCACTCCAGCTGCCAGGATGTGGGAGCCAGTAGGCTGCATGCCCAGGTTCCCCCATGCACCCTTAACTCCTGCCCATGCTCTGTCCACAGGATGCCTCCCCCATCACCAGCCTGCAGCTTTCCTCCAAGCGGGTAAGGGAGGACCCCTGGGCATTCCTGTGTCCACCATGGCTCTGCCTAGCCCCATGCCACAGCATGGAGGTACTCAGCTCTGCTCTTCCCGCAGCACCAGCTCTACGCTGGCTCCACCACAGCGCTGGCCCAGCTGCCCCTGCACCGCTGCAGTGCCTACGGCAAAGCCTGTGCCGAGTGCTGCCTAGCCCGGGACCCGTATTGTGCCTGGGATGGCAACACCTGCACCCGCTATGTGCCCAACACCAAGAGGTAGGTGACATGCCATGGTGCAGTGCTGGGGCAGCCAGCCAGCCCCGAGGCCATGGTGAGGAGCACAGGTCACGCCGCTGCAGCCCCTGCTCCTCCACCACCTTCCCACAGGCGTTTCCGCCGGCAGGATGTCCGCAACGGTGACCCCAACGTGCTTTGCTCTGAAGGTGAGCTGGGACCCAGCCAGAGTCTGGGGACCACCCCTGCCACGGTGGGGGGCTGACAGCCAGGCTGTGTCCCCGCAGATCCCGGGCGAGACAGCGTGCCCCAGAAGCAGCTCTATGGGGTGGAGGGAAGCACTGTCTTTCTGGAGTGCATCCCCAAATCCCTGCAAGCCCGCGTTCTCTGGACATACCAGCGCACCCTGAACGATCCCCAGCGAGAGGTAGGCTCCCCCTGGCCAGGTGCCGCCGGTGGGACTGTGCCGTGCCGTGCCGTGCCGAGCTGACCGCCCATCCCCACGGGTGCTGCAGGTGCAGATGGACGAGCGGGTGGTGCGGACGGAGCGGGGTGTCCTGCTGCGCAGCGTGCAGCGCGCCGACGCCGGCCTCTACCTCTGCCACGCCACCGAGCACGGCTTCACCCAGCCCCTGCTGCGGCTCTCTCTGGAGGTGATCGGCGCCTGGCAGGCCACGGGCGCGGCGCCTGCCGGAGACCCCCAGCTCGCCGCCGGGGTCCCCGGCCGCAAGGTCTGGTACCGGGACTTCCTCCAGCTGGTGGAGCGCCCACCGCTGGGAGCCACGGACAAGGTCTGCCAGAGGCTCTGGAGCCGGGGAAGACCCCCGCCACCGCCCCGCACTGCCGCCGGCCCCCCCGGCCGCGGGCAGGGCGAGGAGCCGCGCAGGGCCCGCCGCCGGCGCACCCACGAGGGGCCGCGGGCCGAGCGGGGCCCCCGCAGCGCATCCCCCTGGTGACCCGGGGGTCGGCCCCGGGCGCCGGGCTCTGCCTAGGCGCGGGGCCGCAGGTGGGGCACAGCCTCGGCCGCCCTGCCGGCAGCGCTGCGTGGGCAGTGGCGGGGGGCTGCAGCTCCGGGGCCGCAGGAGGGCAGCCGGGCTGAGCAGCCCCCCGAGGGGCTGCCGAGTGCCCTTGCCACCGGCTCCAACACCGGTGGGGACCCAGCCGGCTGCCGGCATCGCAGAGTCACCGAAATATTTATTAACGACTGTTACGATGAATGTAAACCTGCAGGGCCAGGCAGTGCCCCCTCAGCGTGGCACTGCGGGAGGACGGCGCAGCAGGGTCACTCTCGGGTCCCAAAAGGGCTACAGGCAGGAGTGGGAGCACGGACAGGCAGGACAGGCACTGGTGGGACACAGGGGCCCAGCAGGAGGAGGGGGGCGCAAAGGGGAGATGTGGGGGGGTGTAAAGGTGGCACCCACCGCCCTGGGTGTAGAACAGTGGCACAGGGGACCTTGTACTAACTGAGCACAATAAAGCAGATTCAGCCGCCCAGGGTCCCGCATCTGACCCAGAGCCCCAGGAAGCACTCGGGGGGCAGCCCAGTGCCCCACAACGTGGACCCTCTCTGGCACCGCAAGCCTAGAGGGGTGGGATGTTTGGCAGCACTGGAGGGCTGAGGGGAGACAAGACCTGCAGGGACATTGGCAAGGTTGATAGGTTTCCCCCAGGCTTCCAGCTCCCCGTGCGTTCAGCTCCACTGACTTCTGGAAAATGAAAACCAAAACTTACCCAGTGCCAAGCGGCAGCAATTAAAGCAGTGACCGAAGGTGACCTCAGAATCTGCTGCCTCCTGCTGTCTGCGGTGGCATCAGGACTGGCCACATCCCAAAGCTCTGGTGACACCATGCCACCAGTACAAACCATGTCCCAGCACTGGCTGCACCCCAGCCCTGACACTTGAGCCCCCGGTGTGGGCACAGGCAGGCACTGGTGCAGGCAGGAGCAGGCAGAGAAAGGAGCTGATTTTTTCTCCTGAGGTCCAGCTGGCAGCAGGCTGGCATCCCTGACGCCACCAGGCACCCTGGGCACAGGGAGCACTTCTTTATTGCACCTGTGTCCCTGTGCCATCCCAGCATCTTGTGGTATTGAGGTCCCCCCTCATCCCAAAGGGTTGGTGATCCCAACCCCTTGACCATCCCATGTGACACCTGGCACTGTCCCCAACAGAGCAAGCAGCACAAGGATCTACCAAATATTTATTTCCAGCATCACAGGGGGGTACACAGGGGCATGGGCTCGTGCTGAGGGCAATGCTCAGGAGGGCAAGCAGGCAGGGAACTAGGGGTGCTGGGGGCCTGCACCCCCCCGGAGCCGCAGGAGCATGTAGATTGTGGTCATGGGCTTGACATCGTAGTGTGCCAGCGTGTGCCGGTCCTCCAGCTCCCTGGAGCCATAGGTCAGGCGTTGCTCATTCGCAGAAGGCCCCTGGCGGGCCTGGATCTGCTCCTTCAGCTGTCGGACAGTGTCAGTGGGCAGCACCGTGTAGGTGGTGGTCCGATTCTTATCATCCTTGACAAAGATCTCCATCGTCTGGGGCTCAGTCTGGAGCAGCACCAGCGTGGTGTTGTAGAAGATGCCATGCATGGCCAGGGTCTCGGAGTCCTGGAGGATGATGTTGCTCCTGCCTGACTCCTGCTGCGCCAGGCGCTGGCTGTATAATGGGATGCCCCAATTCTGCTGGATCATTTCCTTCAGCTGCCTGATGGTGGTGTAGGGGCTGACTAGCTTCTTCAGTTTGGTGCCCGACAGCTGTACCACCTCAATGGTCACGGACCGGGCTGGCTGCAGGGACAGGAGAGCGGGTGGGCAAAGACAGCAGGGGCAGGGGTGGGGGACCGTGATGCTCACAGGCTCAGGCAGCCTTACCTGCACATCCCAGGGCTGGACGTTTTTAAGACAGGGCAGTGAGCGGCAGTAGAAGGCAGCTGCATGCGCCATCAAGTTCCAGTTCTTGTTTTGGCCCAGGATCCCCGTGGGGTCAGCAGGGTCCAGGATGACAGGGCTGCAAACACAGAGAGTGGGCATTGGTGTCAGCCCTGGGCAGTGCCATGGGGTCAGTGGGCGCAGTCCTACCGGGCACGGTCCTCACCGGGGACTGCACAGCAACCCCTTGACATGGTCACCAATCTCTCTGTGCTGGAGCGAGTAGTACTTCTCCCAGTAGATGCAGATCTCCTGGTGCCGGCACAGCAGTTCCAGCACTGTGCGGAAGCCCTGGGCCATGACAAAGGACTCGCAGGAGCCTGTGGCCTCCTCCCAGGCATAGATGGTCAGCAGCTCCAGGGCATACTTAGGGGGCAGGTGCGCACTGGGGTACTGTGGATTCAGCAGCTGGGGAGAAGACAGAGATGGGGGTGAGAGCTGGCTGGGAGGGGTGTCTAGTGGGAACTGGGAAAGCTGGGCAGCCCCTCACCTCCTTGTACCAGTACTTGACCAGGCGCAGGAGGTTCTTCAGCTTGGCGGGGTGACGCTTCACAAACATCTTCTGCAGCTCAGTGAAGCAGGGGGAAAACTCCCCGGGCTGGCTGGAGGCACGCAGGAGCCTCACGTACACTTCTGCATTCGGTGGGGCATCCTCAGTCACCTGCCCTGTGGGGTGAGAAGGAGGGTGAGAGCCATCCCAGCACTGACACCACTGCCTGTCCCTGTGCCAGTCTGCAGCTCTTACCCAAAGCATCATAGGCAGGCAGGATGTCCATATCAATGGACTCTCCAGTCACCTTGGAGGTCAGAGTAAGGCTGAGGGAGCGCGGTGTGTTGTCAGGACCCTTGTACTTGGGTTCGCTGATGTACACATTGAACTGCAAGCTCTCCCTGCAGGCTTTCAGCCTTTTCATGATCAAATCCAGGATAAACTTTCTGTTCTTCTTCTGCTCCTGGTAGCTCTGTAAGCAGCTGAGGAAGAGCACCACATCCGCATCAGAGTTTTTCTTCAGAGCTGTGCCCTTTCCTGCTGAGCCACCCTGCAGAGAGAGACCCTGCTTGTTCAGCACCGCTGCTGGCACCAGGATCAGCTGCCACCACTCCTGGAGCTGGCAAGGGAAACTGAGGCAGGGCAGGAGCTGGAGCATGGGACAGTGGGAAGGATGGCAGCAGGGGTGTCAGCTGGCCCCCAAGCTGGGCAGCACTCACCTTGACGGTCTTTTGGACGTGGATTTCATCCCCAAAGCAGTTCCTCTTCAGGAATTCACAGATTTGCCCCACTGCCTCCTTCACCTGCATGGAGAAAGCTGTGCTGGGCTGCAGGGTCTCCGCGATCCAGCCATCCAGGTTCCTGGTGGTTACTGTTCGCAGTCCGTTCGTGGATGCCACCTCGTCCACATCCATGCTGACAGCTGTGCCACTCCCGTTGCCCTTTTCTGACTTGCTACCTCCTACCTCTATTCCTGCCTGCAACACTCTGCGCAGCCTGCTGCTGTCAGCAGCAGCATTTAAACCTTCCCGGGCCACCGCCCCTGTGCGTCACCGCTGGGAACTTAAGGTGGCCCCGAGTCGTTCCCACGGACCCCTCGGGTGTCTCCGGTGCCACCACTGCGGGGGCTGGGAAGGGGACAGGAGTGGCTGCGCGGCACCCTGGCATCTAGCTCGGGTGGTGGTGGCAGGGAGACAGCTGCCTGCAGGCTGGCTCTGGGGTGCTGGGGACCTCGTAGCCCAGGTGCCTGCTGTGACACAGGGTCTCCCCTGGGTGCCCTGCTGGACAAAGGCAGAGCCCCACCGCAGGGATCCGGCACCAGTTCCATGCTGGCGGCTCAAGTGTCCGGGCTGGGGCACAGCCAGTGCTGGGACATGGCTCATGCTGTGGCATGGGGTCAGCAGGGGCAATGGGATGTGGCCAGTGCCACCAGCTACCCTCGTGTCACCACGGGCAATAGAATGGGGCTGTCACCAGTGTCAGCAAATGCCCTGGCATCACTGCAATGAGATGCAGACATAGCCAGTGTCACCGAGGGTCCTGGTGTCAACCCCATCAGTGGGACACGGCTGATGCCAGCATCACCAGGGAGGCTGATGCCCTCCCTTGCAGTGGGATGCAGCCGGTGCCAGGATCAGCAGAGCCCCCGGTGCCCCTTGATCCCGGGCGCAGGAAGCAGCAGGTAGTACGGGTAGGATGATGCTGCCCGTGCTACCTTAAGCTGGGAGTTTCAGTTTCTCTTCCTGACGCAATTTCGGTTTCTGACTCTGCCAAGCTGGAAACGAAAGTGGAAAGGAGCACGCGACTGCCCTTCTGCCCAAATAAAATGGGAAGAGCCAAATAACAGAAACTCACACCCGTGAACTCGGGGCAGGGTCAGGCACTGCCAGGAGGATGGGCAGGGGCTGTAGGCAGAGGGGGAGTGTGCTCCTGGGAGCAGGGACCGGCAAGAATGGGAAGAGGAACAAGATAGGGAATAGGGGCAGGAGCAAAAAGGGACAGAGTCAGCACATGGGCAGGAGACAGGTAGAGGCTGGGGAGAGGAGGGAGGGAGGGGCAGGGACAGGGACAAGGATGGGTCAGGGAAAGGTCAGCAGCAGGGGCAGGGATATGAGTAAGATGGAGATAGGGTCCAGCTGGGGTCAGGCACAACGGTAGGGGTACAGATAGGGCAGAGGAGAGATGGGCAGGGACAGGGATATAATCAGGAGCAGGGACAAGGACAAAAGTAGAGATAGTGGCGGCAGCAGCAAATGGCCAGGTCAGGGATATGGGCAGGACTGGGGATAGGTGTCCCCTTAGTGTTGGGTGACAACAAGGCAGGAATACAGGCAGGGATATTAGGAAGAGAGGCAGGGAGAGGACTAGCAAGGGGGACAGGGTTACAGGCAGGGGCAGAGCTGTGGGCAGGGACAGGTGTCATGAGCATTTCACACCTGGCCCATGCAGCCTGAGGAGCAAGACCAGGACACCAAGATGAGCATGACAGTAGATATCCTTTATTCACACCCAGGGGTTGTCCCAGCTAAATCGAAGCACCCCAAATGTGGTTCACATGTGGCTCTCGCACCCTTCAAGTGCTGGGGTACAGCAGGGCTCCACCAATTCCCTGCTGTCCCCATGGCTTTGCAAAGCCAGTGCAGTTCTATGGCGCTGGCATCCCTCTTTCCTCGTTCTGGATTCAGTCTCACTACCTCAAGGGGTACTTATCTGTGAGGCCAGATGATGGGAGGGTCTCAGGGAGGTCTTATCTCTTCTCTTCTCTTCTCTTCTCTTCTCTTCTCTTCTCTTCTCTTCTCTTCTCTTCTCTTCTCTTCTCTTCTC
>NW_024580659.1:3116696-3117614 GCF_017639235.1 Corvus kubaryi
TCTTCTCTTCTCTTCTCTTCTCTTCTCTTCTCTTCTCTTCTCTTCTCATCTTCCTGCCAACCCAGCCATAGCTACGCAGTATACAATGTAACAGGGGGTGTATAGATCTTAATAAAGGCCATACCATACTAGGAAGAGTAATTGGTACAGTACTTAGGGAAGGAGATTTTCCTAATGAGATGCAGGCAGAGGCAGGGACTGAAGAAGGGATACGGGCAGGGATGGTAAGGAGCCAGGGGTGAAGACAGAGCCAGGATAGGGAGAGGGGCAGGGACGTGCAGAAAACCACGTTAGGAAAAGCCAGTGTCCATAAAGGAGACAGAGGAGCCCTGCAACTTTATTCGAATAGAGGGAGACAGTCCACTGGGCTATACCCCTACCGGGTTTCTCTCTCGGGGTTTCAGACGACGCGGACTCCTTTTATCCTAAACTCCCGGCTGCATGTTGCCCTTTTCCTTTCCCCATTGGCTGAGGCCCTAGGAAGGTACAGCCTTCTCGAACCGCCTACCGCACGTTCCGCCCTTGAACCTGTCATTTTCCCCTGAAGTTCCGAAGTTTAGCCTGAGTTCTGCATTAGACTTTGTGCGGACCCACTTGTCTACTACCCCAAAGTTCAGGAGTCCAGACTGTCTGGGTTCTGTACCAAACCTGTGTGGCTTGAGGTTGGTAGAGACACTAAGACCCATTTCAAAGACATTAACACCCGTTTCTCCTAAAGACCCGCACCCATCCAATTGTTTGTAAAGATACCAGTACACATCTTTACTATCAGGGACCAGGCATGAAGACAGCGCCTGGACAGAGAGAGGGTCAGGGCACGGGCACGGACACGGGCACGGGCACGGACACGGGCACGGACACGGACACGGGCACGGACACGGGCACGGACACAAACACGGGCACGGACACAAACACGGG
>NW_024580659.1:3118081-3131543 GCF_017639235.1 Corvus kubaryi
CCCGGCGGGGGCGGGGCGCGGGGCCCGCGCGTGCCGGCCATGCCGCGCTCCCGCCGCGCCGCGCGCCGTGAGTGGAAAGGGGGGGGGACCCGCGGGAGGGGACCGGGGGGGGGGAGGGCACACCGGGGCCGCGTGTGACACGGGCGGGGTGACAGCGCCGAGGTGACAGCGCCGGGCTCACACGGGTCTGCTCCGCACCCCCGCAGGCGGCACCGGCAGCGCCCGGGCGAGCTCGCCCGGTAGCGAGGAGGAGGCCGGCAGCGAGGTGCTGAGCCACTGCAGCAGTGCCAGTGAGAGCGTCAGCCCCGCCGACGAGGGACCAGGTGAGCCACGCGGACCCCACGGTGACCCCCACGTGGGTCGCGGTGACCCCCACACGCGGGCTCCCCGGCTTCACGTGGTGCCGCCCGCGCAGGGAGCGAGGCGGCGAGTGAGCAAGGCCAGGAGGAGGAGGTAGAGGACAGGCTGAAAGAGCACATGGACAACCTCCTGGACAAGAGGTGAGGAGCGGCTGTCACCGCCGTGGGTGCTCCTGGCACGCTGCCCGCCCCTGCCAGCACTGCCAGCCAGGGGCAGGGACGTGCCCCGTCCCGGGACACCCCAGCCCGTGACGTCCCGCGGTCTCCCGTAGCGCCAAGGCGCGGCAGGCGGCACTGCAGAGCCTGCGCCTGGCCCTGTCCTCCAAAACCCTGTCCGAGTTCCTGCTGGAGCGCCGCCTCACGCTCACCGACTCCCTGGAGAAGTGTCTCAAGAAAGGTCAGGGTACGGGCGGCGGCGGCGGCGGCGGCGGGGCCGGTGACCCGTGTCTGAAGGAGGTCTCTCGTGCTGCCCACAGGTAAAGGCGAGGAGCAGGCGCTGGCGGGCACTGTCCTCACCCTCCTCTGCCTCCAGATGGGCTCTGGCCCGGAGGGAGAAGAGGTGTTCCGCAGCCTGAAGCCCCTGCTCGTCAGCGTCCTGACAGACAGCACAGCCAGCCCCAGCGCCCGGCAGAGCGTAAGGCCTGGCCCCTTTCCTCCTGGGGACATCTCCGTGGTGGGGAGAACCCAGGCAATACCTTTGGGGGCCCCCACAGTCCCAGGAGGGCAACAGAATTGGGTGCTATGGAGTGTGGTGGCACAAAGCAGGGGCACCCCAACCCGGCTGTCCCTTGGCTGGGTGCTGGATCAGACCCAGCATGATCCACCGAGGCCTGATCTGACTGCGTTTCCCTCACTTCTCTTGCCAGTGTGCCACAGCCCTGGGCATGTGCTGCTATATTGCTGCTGCTGACCTCGAGGTAACTGCGCCTGGGTGTCGTCCGTACCCCTGCAGGAGGGCACCCAGGGGTTGCCGTGCCACCTGCCCTCAGCCCGCAGTGCCAGGGCAGCCTGGAGCTGAGCTGGGGTAGGGGTACAGGGACATCAGTGACAGCCCAGGCCCCTTCCCTGGGCAGTGTGGAGCTGAGCTGGGAGGAGGCCTGCGTTGCAGAGATGGGGTGTTGTGGGTGGAGTAGCCTCTCCTGCCCCAAGGGACTCCTGGCACCCCTTGGCATGGTGGGTTGCCTTTGGTCCCCAGTGCACAGCTCACCATGGCATCTTCATGGCAGCTGTGGTCTGACTGGCAGGTTTCTCTCCTCCAGGACCTGGTTTCATGCCTGTCCTGCTTGGAGGGCATCTTTAGCCCCCCCAGCACAGGCGAAGGGGGCTCAGCACCTGCTCAGCATGGGCCTCTGCACTGCAGCGCGCTCCAGTCATGGTCCCTGCTCCTCACCATCTGCCCCCCCTCCCACCTCAGGAGCATTTTGGACAAGTGAGTGGGGTGTGGGGTGAGTGGAGGCTGGTGTGGGGCAGCCAGCTGTGGAGCAGGGAGCCCCTGGGGCAGTGCTTGGCCTCCCTGACTGCCCTCGTGCCTGCCTGTCCCAGTCGCTGGCTGCAGCTGCCCCCACTGCTGACCAGCAGCAGCGTTGCCCTGCGCATCCTGGCCGGGGAAACCATTGCGCTGCTCTTCGAGCTGGCCCAGGACCTGGAGGTAAGGGGGGGGTGCTGTGGCAATGGCGCAGTGGGTGAGCAGTAACCAGGCAGCAGGGAGGGAGCTGCTTGACACCCTGCCCATGCCCCAGCCGAGCTGGCATTGACTGGTGTCACCAGCAGGCACCCAGGCAGAGGGGCTGGCTGCAGTGATCCCCCAGCCCTGTCCTGGCCATGGCAGTGGGCAGTGCCATGGACTTCCCTCTAAATCCTCTGCTTTTTGGCAGGAGGACTTGTGCCACCAAGATACAGAGCTCCTGTGTGCCCAACTCAAGGTCCTGGCTACTGAGAGCAACAAGTACCGAGCCAAGACAGACCGACGGAAGCAGCGATCCATCTTCCGGGATATCCTGCGTTTCATTGAGGTACTGGAGCCTGGTGCTGCCCTGCCCTGCCACTGTGTGGCTGCTTCCCAGCTGCCTGGCCATTCCTCTCTGTGGAGAGCCAGGGGCCACATAGGTCTAGTGCCCAGATTATTGCTGATGTCCCTCTCTCTGCTCAGACTGGGGAATACCAGGAGGAGACCATCCGATTTGGCCTGGAGTGCATGTACCTGGACAGCTGGGCCCGCCAGCGCACCTACCAAGCCTTTAAGGAGTTGCTGGGCTCCGGCATCCGCCACCACCTCCAGGTAGGGGCTGGGCAGATGCACCAGGGAGTGCTGAGCTGGTGCTGGTGGGTGTTGACAAACCCCTACTCCCACAGAACAATGAGCTGCTACGGGAGATCTTCGGCCTTGGGCCCCCCTTGGTGCTGGATGCGGCTGCTCTGAAAGCCAGCAAGGTCTCCCGCTTTGAGAAGGTGGGTGCCACCTCCCAGATTTGTGCCCACAGTCCCCTCCTCTGCCACCATGGGCTCCAGCTGAGTGCCTGAGTGTGGTGGGCGATGGGGGGGTTGGCAGAGGGGCATCTCTAACCTATCTCTCCTTCCCTGTCCTTCCAGCACCTCTACAACTCGGCTGCCTTCAAAGCCCGCACGAAAGCCCGGAGCCGCGTGCGCGACAAGCGGGCAGATGTGCTGTGATGGGCAGAGGGGGGCAGAGCCCCCAGCCCACCTGGACTGCAGACCCAGCACTGTGAGGGGCAGGTGCCCCCAGCCCTCGGGCTTTTATTCATGTACAGCAGAGTATTTAACGCCTGGAGCTGCCCCGCTGGGGGCTGCCCCCTCTTTTATTTTTTTAACCAAAAATTAGGAAGGATAAAAGAAGAGCAGGGGGAGGTGCTGCCATGTGCCTGCTCTGTGGCTGGGGATCCATGTGGCACAGTGGGAGGGGGTCTCACCCAAGCTCCTGCAGCCCCATTCAGAGGCAGGGCTTGTGTACCCCCTCCCCAGTCCTGCAGGGGCACCAGGGTGGCCTGGCACAGCCTGAAGGTTGGGTGGGAGGGCAGAGCCGTGCAGGGCTGCGGAGCAGCTGGTCATGGTGTCTGTGCTTGTGGCAGGCGTGTTCTCCCTGCCCTGCCATGCTGGGTACAGCCCCTGCCTCCCCAGCCAGCCTGGCACCAGCGATGGTGGCAGAGCGGTGTGGAGTGGCAAGCTCTGCCCAGCCCTGCCAGCTGCCCACTCTCAGCCCTTTTCCAGCCAAATGCTTTATATGAAATAGTAATCTTGTGGGAAATGAATCATGGGAGGGGGGCCACTGCCCAGGTGGGCATGGGCCATGCCAGTTGGCAATGCCTGCCACCCTGGGAATGTTATCTATCATGGTGATTTTCTAAGACTTTGATTGTAAGAGGTAATTAAAAGGCTAATTGAAGTATGCCTTCTGCCGTGTTAAGAGGAAGGGCTGTCACTGGAGTGGATGCAGGTCCTTACAGCCCACTCCCTTTCTCTCATAGTCTGGGACAGGGGCCGGGATTGCCCCTGTGCCCCGATGGGCAATGCTGCCAGGTCTCAGTGGGTGAGGCTGCCCGCTCCCCCCTCCTGCCCTTCGGTGCCCCTTCCCGTGGTGGCCCGGAGCCCGTGGTGGGGCCAGGGGCAGCTCAGCGGTGCCCGCCAGGCTGGGCACTGGCATTGAGGCGAGCCCAGAGCTGCCTGCTGGCTGTCCGCAGCTGGTGCACGGCGTCCTCCTGGCTCTCCAGCCACTGGGCCAGCGCCCGCACCGACTGGCTCTGCAGGACTGCGGGGAGAGGATGGGGACATGCTGGAGGTAGGCAGCCTGGCCCCCCACAGTTCCCCGTCTCCCCACCCTGCCCAGTGCCACGTACCACTCAGGTAGATGGCCAGTGTGGCCAGGACCAGGCTCGACAGTGCCAGGAGCGCCAGCAGGGCCAGCAGCAGGGGGTGGCCAGGGCCGAGGCAGGGGCAGGGGCTGGCGGGGGGCACGGGGCGCAGGGTGGGCAGGAGCTGCGGGGGCACCGGGGATACGGGCCGAGGTGGGGGCCGGCGCAGGCTGCTGGAGGGAGCCGGGCCGTTGCCTGCAGGCAGGGGAGAGAAGGGGTCAGAGCCTGGCCACGGGCACAGCCGGGGCTAGCACAGCCCCCCTGCAAGTGCTCTCACCCTCTGTGCCCTTGTGGCCGCCCGAGGCCCAGTGCAGGTCGCTGATGGACTCCACGGGGCGCAGGCTGATGGCTCCGGACTCGCTGCTGTCAGGATCCCCTGGCTCTGCCGGCACGGCACCCTCGGCCCTTCCCATGCTGTCTGCTGGAGCGGAGGCAAAGGGTCAGCCTGTGCCCTGCCCACAGCCCTACCTGCCGCGGGCACCCCTGTGGGACCAGAGCCCTGCAAGGGGGATCCAGCCTTGGCAGCCCGGTGCTGCACCAGGGCGGGCAGCCAAGGCTGGTGTTCCCTTGGCACAGCCCCGCAGCCACAGCGGGCAAGCACTGGCTGTGCCCTCCTGGCCCCACCGCTGTCATCGGAGCAGTCAGCGGGTGCCTGGTGGCCACGATCCCGGAGCCTTGTTAGTGGGACTGGAATCTGGCCCTGGCTTGGGGGCAGGAATGTGCCACCCCCCAGCCAGGATAGCCCAGGCACTGTGGGACCGGCTGGGCCTCCAAGGGCCAGCTGGAAGCTGGTGGGCAGGTGCAGGGCAGTGCCAGTGTGTGGTGTGGCCTGGCTCACCCCGCAGGTACTCTGCTGCTTGGGGGTGCACAGATGGAGATGTGGGGTGTATGCTGTGCCACGGGGGCCTGGTGCCCATTGCCTTAGTGGGCACGTCACACAGGACTGAGGGGGCTTTTTGGAAGTAGGCATTGCTCCAGCACTGTTTTGGGAAGCAACCATGCCTGCACTGGGGTAGAGGGAAAAGATTATTTCCTAGGTGTTTGTGTATTTTTGAGCAGTGGGCAGGGCCCACGCACTGTGCCCTTGGCAGAGCAGGGCAGGCTGGCACCGTGCCCACTCCCAATCCCTCCCGGGGTCAGTGGCGTGTCACAGGGCAGCGTGGCGCCGTGCTGCTGCTGTCCTGACTGTGTGTCACCCATGGGGCTGGCAGGCGTCAGGGCATGGGGGCCTCAGCTGGTACCCAGGGTCCCCTCAGACCCTCCCCATGGCCCTACCCTTGGCCGGGGGCTGCCCCATAGGTACCCACATCACCCCTGCACCCACTTCCCCCTGGTGGGGGGCACAGCTCGTCGCGTACAGTTGGTGCAGGGGGCTCTGCCAGCACGCTGCCTGCATCCTCCCCAAACCCTGCTGCCCTACACCTGCAGCCCTCCAGGACCCCCTTCTTCCCTGGGCAGGCATCTCTGCCCACAGCCCCCATGGCAGAGGGCACCATCTGTCCACTCCTTCCATCCCAGCCCCACAGTCTCATGCCGCCCGATGTTCCCTGGGGTGCCAGGGCCCCCACCAGCCCCAGGCCCACTCCCCAGTGTACCTTCTGCAGCTTCCCTAGGCATGGCTCCCTGTGCCCAGGCAGTGTGAGCGGGCAGTGAGGTGGTGCAGGGCCCCCAGGAGCTGGGCACTGGGTTCCCGGTGCGCCAACTGCGCCGCTTAAAATAGGACAGTGAGAAACACAGTTGGGGGGCGATAAAAATAGCTGTGGGGAGGGGGGCCTGGTAGCATGGTCAGGGCTGCTGGCAGCACAGTGGCAGTGGCAAAGGGACAGCAGGTTGTGGCAGTGCCCCATACCCCCTTTCCCAGGATAAAGGGGTTGTCAGCTCATGAGATCAGGACAGAGCCCGTGCAGGAAAACTGAGGCACTGTTGGACTCATCCAGAGCCAAACTGGGGTCTGTGCTGCTTCTCAGCAACAATGGCAACTGTGCCCAGCCTGGGGGCACCACAGAGTCCCCCAGCTTTGCCCGCAAAGAGCACGCCAGCCATGCCAGGAGAATTTATTTAATAAAGTTAATCAGACCATAGGAAGTGCCAGCAGCAGCACTGCTGATGTAGGGGACCATGGCAGTCCGTGCCCTTGGTCACCAGCCCCACGTGCCCTGTGGCAGGCAGGTGTCAGAAGATGCAAGATCCTTTTGCCCATAGAGGCTGTGAGCATGGGTGGGCACCTGGCAGGAGGTGGCAGGGCTGAGCCGGACTCGCTGGGCACAGCCTTCACCTGCCCAGCCGCGGTAGCAGTGGCAGCGGAAAGCAGCCGGCGGGCCGGCACCGGGGCCGAGGTGCAGGAGGCTGCCCAGGTCGTGGGGCTGCCGGCGCACGCAGCGCCCGTGTCCGTGGCACTGCCCATAGCTGCATTCCCGGGCTGCTGCCGTCACGTTGGCCACGTAGGGTCCCAGGGTGGACACGAGGTAGTGGCGCAGGCTGGCACAGCTTTCCTGGGGAGGAAGCACCAGTGAGAACCCACCCTGGCACTGGAGACCCTCTGGCGAGCCCTCCCTGGTGGCCACAGGGGATGTGGCCATCCCGAACATCCCATGCCACCTCCTGCTGCCCACTGCCTCCAGTGCAGCGAGGGGCCATACTCACAGCTGAGCGGGAGTAGGACATGTCTCCCCAGAGCACAAGTCCAGCCGCTCCCAGTGCCGCGCTCTCCCCGATGGTGTGCACCAGGTCAGCCTGCCGGGAACAGAGATGTGACCGGGCTGGGGGACACAGCCTCTGTCCCTGTGCCAACCAGAACCCTCCATCACACCCACAGCCAGCTCCGGCCCCGCAGTGCTTACCAGGTGCAGGAACCGGGATGAGCGGCGGTAGGAGAGGCGGGAGTAGGCGACCACAGGCAGCAGGCCGTCAGCCCCGAAGGCGGCCACGCGCAGGGCCTCGCGCAGCCGGTGGTGCACGTAGCGGTGGCGCAGGGCAGGTGGCAGCGCCGGCGGCAGGTAAATGCTGGGGTAGAGGGCGGAGGAGGCGGCCCAGAGCCAGCCCAGATGGTTGTTACGCTGCACCTCCGCCGGCTGGCACTGCCCGGTGTAGTTTGCCTCCTTGGCCCAGTTGCTGTTGAGGCAGTCGGGAAAGCGGTAGAAACCCCAGAGCCCTCCCGGGCGCAGGGCTCGGCCCACCAGAAGTGTCTCCTCCATTAGAGCCTGTGCCGCCTGCTCGAACTCCAACTGGGCCAGTCGGAGCTGCTGCCGTGCCGGCAGGATGCCGTGCTGCTGCCGTACCCACTGCTCCGAGGCTGTCCGGTACATCTTTTTGGCCCCCCAGTTTTGGGCCCAGAGGGGCCTCCACTCCTCCCAGTCCACCACGGCCAAGCCATGGAAATCAGGTCGCAGGAGGAGGTGGATGTCCTCAGCCACCCTGTCGAGGTGGGCACCAAGAGGGACACGCTGGGGGATGCCCCCATTGTGGGGGACACCCTGCTGCGACAGGTAGGGGTACAGCCCAAACTTGTTCTTGTAGAAGATGGTGATGTTCTGGCCGGCAAAGTGGCCACTCTGGTTCTCCACGATGCCGTAGTCACTGAGGGGCAGCCCCACGCCAAAGCGGTGCTGGCAGCGGCCAGAGGGGATGTTCCACACCACGGCAAAGGGCTGGCCGCCTGCCAGGGGCTCGGGTGCTGGGCTCTCCTCACTGGCTGTGCCCAGTGCCAGGCAGGCCCACAGTGCCAGCACCAGCACCATCCCACCTCAGCAGCTGCCTGTGGGGCCGGCACCCTGCGAGGAAAGGAGAGCTGTGGGGGTGAGGCTGTGAGATGCACTGGGCACCCCAGCAATGCAGGCACTGCCACCCGAGCACATGGTGGGCTAGGATGGGCCACAGGGGCTGGGCTGCCCTGCAGGGATGTGCTGCCCACCCCAAAACTGGACAGGACTTGGTTACACTTGGAGGTTTCAGACCTCTCCTGCTTCAGCACTGCCAGCATTACCTCTGCCTGCTGCTCTCTGGTGCTGAGCCCCTCCTTGCACCACCACAGCCATGACACAGCTCTGGAGTGCCACTGCAAGCCACTGACCCTGGTGCCTGAGTTTCCCAGCTGGCTCCCAGTTCTGCCTGAAGTGGGGGCACCGTGACTCCCTGGTCCCTGTTTCAGCACAGTGCCTAGCCAGGCTGGGTGACCTATTAAAAGACTGAGTCCCCCAAGAGATACGGTGGACCAAAGGGGCAGCTCTGTCCCTCACAGCCCAGGCAGGGCCAGATGGGTCTGGTGCCCCTGCCCAGTGCTGGCCAGCTGCCCAGAATGAGGGGATTAGGCCCAGGGGCCGCGTGATGCAGTAAGGGCAGTGCTAATCCCTCGTTGCGAGGCCGGACGCTCTCTCTGACCTTCCCGTTCCCATGCCTCTGGCCCTCACTGATGCCAGCTGCCTTAGGGGGATTTGGCCCCCCTTGCCATGCAGTGCAGGGGACCCGACCCTGCAGCCCCACCACCATGCCCTACTCCCCCAGTGCCCCCCCAGCCAGCCTGTGCCTCAGTTTCCCCAGGCTGCTCAGTGAGGACAGCTGTGGCCATGCTGGAGACCACCACACACCATCAGCCCCAGCTGCCCCACAGCACATCCCGAGTGGAGGAGACACTGGTGGGACTGGGAAGCACTCCTGGGGACTAGTGCCGACCCCACAGCCTGGGGTGGGCCTGGCTCCCCACCATGCTGGTGGCTGCAGAGCCCCAGCCAGGCGAGCTGGGGGCAAGGTGGGAGCAGAGGCAGCATGCCCAGGTAGGGCAGGGTATGGGAACCACTTCCCTGCCAGCACCACCCCCAGCAATGGGATCAGGGTGAACCAGGGAGGCTGGGGAGCTGGTGCCAGCCCTGAAGAATGGCAGGCAGTCAGGCAGTGCCGCAGCGGGCAGCTCCCACCCGCACTGCTTTTAATCACTGGCTCAGTGGGGCCACAGCCCCTCAGATGTCCTTCTTCATCCAGAAGATGGGGAGCCCTTTGGCATCACGGTGTGGGGTTTCCAGGAGGCTCTGCTTGCTGCTCTCAGCCAGGACACCCCTCGCCCAGATCACAGTCGGTGGGGGAGGTGGTGGGGGGACAGTGAGGGGTGGGAGAGGAGGCGGAGGAGCAGCGGGTACCCGTGGCCTGGTGGTGGTAGCAGTGGCAGCCCCAGAAGGGGTAGAGAAGAGCCGCAGCACCTCAGAGGATATAGCAGGGCTGAGAAAGGCCACGCTCTGCACCGGCTCACCCAGGACAAAACCCAGGTGGGCATAGAAATGCTGCTTGTCATGGGTGGTGAGGTGCAGGCAGCGAAAGCCCCGGGCCCGGGCCCACTGCTCGGTGGCCTCCATCAGCCGCCGCCCATAGCCCTGGCCCCGCAGCGCCCGGGCCACCACCACGCTCTCCACAAAAAGGTCATGGGGACGGGCGACCACGCGGGAGAGTCGGGCATGGCCCACAAGCTCGCAGGGCCCCTCCCGGGCAGCAGGGGTCTCGCTGGGGCCCCGGCTCCGCAGCAGCAGCAGGCAGGCAGGAAAGGCGTCCGAGGAGCGCTGGAGCGTGTGGAGCCGCGACGCCCGGCTCTTCCCCCACTCCTCGCCCAGCAGCTTGGCACAGGCTTCCAGGAGCTCCGGCCTCTGGTGCAAGGGAACCAAGCTGAGCTCCTCCGACACGGAGCCCATTCTTCTCACTGACAGGAAACCAAGCAGGTCACAGCTTAGAGGCAGTAGGGCACAGACCATGCGTGTGTTCCCCCCAGCCCGCCACTGGCCCCAGCACAGGCGCATTCCCCAGTAGCATAGCCAGATGAGTTCATGGAAGTTCGGTGGGTCCAAGGTCAAATGACAGATTCATGGCAGGGAAGTGGCACATGGTGCCAGCTCCGGGAATTCATGCCATGAGATCTGCAGGAAGGTCTGGCACTGCCAAACCAGCAGAGTGGCAGGAGGCACAGTGCTGGCCTTGCCTCCTCCCCAGCCCCTGCCACTAGCTCCTGCCACCTCGGCACCTGTCAGACCAGCTAGCTCATCACACGTGTGCTCAGTGTTGGGGTTCTGAGGAGCAGAGGGGTCAGAAAACCCCTATCCTACAGCGTGCTGTGGGGTCCCCTCTCTCAGCCTGGCAGTTCCCCTTGCGAAGGAGAAGCCGCAGGCAGAAGGCAGGAGGAACCACCATGCCAGTTTATTAACTACGATTGAGCAAACTGCCCCACTTCCCCTCTGGGGGTTGGGGAGAGCCTGAGCCTGTCCTCCCACACCCTAGGGTGCCCCCCAAAGTCATTCCCCTAGCTCCAAGACTCCTGACTCACAGCCCAGCCTGCACTGTCCCCTTCAAAGGCCAGACCCCACCAGCACTCCTGAGTGGGTGATGGTTTCCTTCTATCTGCCCAGCAAAGCCATACCAGGACTCCAACAGCACCTGCCTGCCACCCACCCTGCCTGCACTCACCCTGCCTTCACTCACTCTCCCTGTGCTCACCCTGCTCGCACTCACCCTGCTCAGTCACCCTGCTCAGTCACTCTGCTCACACCCACCCTGCTCACACTCACCCTGCCGCTGCTGCCGGCTCCCTCGCCCTGGGTGCCAGTGCAGCAGGAAGCAGCCCAGGCTTATGACCAACCACAGCGCCTGGTTCTGCTTCCCCGATGTGAATGACACGTCTGTCCAGGGCCCCACACGGCAGCCGCCACTTCCCACGCTGCAACCCCACACTGAGCACTCACCCTGCCTGAAGACCGATTGCTCCAAACCACACAGCACCCACACGTGGTGCAGAAACCGAAACGGCATCACCCAGCTGATTGCTGCTCCCACCTCATGGCTGCACCTCCCGAACACAGGTACCCACCCCACCACTGACCATCACCGACCCAACATTCACCTCATTACTGACGTGTTGTTAACCGGCCATTGACCCCATCTCTGACCCCACCACTGACCCATCACTGATCCATCACTGACCCCATCAATGGCCCCCTCACCAACCCATCATTGACCCTATCACTGACCCATCTTTGACCCACCATTGACCCACCATTGATCCCAGCATTGACCCATCACTGGCCCATCATCGATCCCATCACTGACCCCATCATTGATCCCACCACCGACCCCTCTCCCTGCCCTTCTCCCCTTCGCACTCCCCGGCCCCAGCGCGGTCCCGCCCGTACCGTTCCCGTCCCCGCCGCCGCCGTCACTTCCCCCGCCCCGCCCCGCCCGGCCCCGCCCCGCGCCGCGCCCTCTGCCGGCCGGAGGACGCACCATCCGCGCCCCCGGAGCTGCCCGCCCCGCTCCGGGCTGCTCCCCAATTCCCGCAAGGACTCACCGAGCCTTGGCCGTGGCAGGACGGCGGCACACCCTACCCTGGCCTGCCCAGCCCTCCGCAGGGTCTCCAGTCCCAGGGACACCAAGCCCTGCTGGGCAGACCTGCATTGCCGCAGCTCCGCTCCCTTCTGGAGCAGGGCTGTCCAAGGCTGTGTTGAGGATGTCCCATCTTCATGCCCTCCCCTCCTCTACAAGCAGTGGGACACTGTGCGGGAGCTCTCCATCCGTCTCTTTCAAGTCGTGATGCCTACGGAGAGCACCACAAAGAAGGTGATGAAGAAGGAGGTGCCGGACAGCCTGCTGCCGCTGCTCTTTCACCTGCATGACCAGGACACGGGTGAGGCCAAGGTGGGATTCCCAACCTGGCCAGCCCTTTGGGCAGTGCAGTTTGGACCCTTCAGATGTGTCCCCATGAGCTCTATCTTGCTCAGTTCCTAGGCAGAGCTCCCCTCCCTGACCACAGCTGCCTTTCTGCTCCTGCTGCCCGGATGGATGGGGAGGTGGGTTCGTTGTTCACCCAGCTCCTTCCACACTGCCCCTGGCATGGGTTCCTGCAGCCTCAGAGACTGAGCGACAGCTCCACAACAGCCTGGGGCCACCAAGACCAAAACTTCGTAGCCCTGACAGGCTTCCAGCCAGAGAGGGTGGCTCCTCTCGTCATGCTCTGGGGTGCTGAGCCTGGGGGCAGCTTCACTCCCCAGCTGGTACATTCACTTGCACTGGCTGGGACAGGCTCTCCCTAAGCCTTTTTCCTTACGGAGACCAGTGCAGGGCTTTCCCACTGTCCTTCCCTGACTCCCGCTGTGCCAAAGAGAAAAGAGATTGTTTGCGCATAATATAATTCTGCACAAAAGCAGATTTTAGCTCTTTAGAGCATCACCTGTCCCAGACAGAGACACTACCCAGCATGGTCAAGGACAGCTCCCTGGGACTCCACAAAGGACATGGGACAGGCCCAGAGGCCATGCCCGACAGTGGGGGCTGGTTAAGGGTCCCTGAGGAGCAGAACGAGTTGATCATAATTTCGGAAGCAGCGACCCATCCACTGTCCCCGTCACCACGGGGGGCTGCCCGCTGTGAGACTGGGCCCGAAGGGCCATAGAGGGCAGAGGAGGCAGCGCTGGGGGCCCTGCCCTCTGACAACCGGTCCCGGCATGCGGGTCCCCGGCACGAGTGGCCGGTCCCTGCGGCAGGGACGCCCCTGCTCGCCCCGGGGCACCGGGACCTGAGGTGCGGGGAGCGACCGACACCCGGGGCTGGGACTACGGGCCGAGGGGCGGGGCGGGAGCGTGACGTCACACCGAGTGACAGCGCGGCCGCCGGGCGGAGGCGGGGCAGGGCGCGCTTCCGGAACCGGGAGGCGGCGCCGCAGGGCCAATAGGAGGCGGGATCCTGCCGCCAACAGCCAATAGGCGCTGTCGGGGGCGTGGCCTGAGCCCGGCGGCCGGCGGGGGGGGCGCACGTGCGGCGGCAGCATGGCGGCGGCGGCGGCGGCGGCGGGCGGCCGGAGGGCCAAGGCCCCGCGCGGGGCGGCGGCACGGCGGCGTCCGCGGTCGGCGGTAAGAGCCGGGCCCGGCCGGGTTCGGAGGGAGGCGAGGAAGGGCTACCCTGGCGGGGTCGCCGCCGTGGCGCTTTCGCTGCGCCCGTCCCGTCTCGTCCCGTCTGTCGCCTCATTTTGCTCCGCAGGCACCGGGCGCCGATGGGAGACGGCGGGCGACGGCCGGTCGGCCCGCCGACGAGGAAGTGTCTAGCGATTCTGAGACAGAGAGGTAAAGGCTGCGCTCGGGGAGTGCCGGTACCGTAGCGGGGTGCCGATACCGGGAGATGCCTGTATCGGAGTGGGGTGCCGATACCGGGAGATGCCTGTATCGGAGCAGGGTGCCGATACCGGGAGATGCCTGTACCGGAGCGGGGTGCCGATAC
>NW_024580659.1:3131553-3187094 GCF_017639235.1 Corvus kubaryi
GAGATGCCTGTATCGGAGCGGGGTGCCGATACCGGGAGATGCCTGTATCGGAGCGAGGTGTCTGACCGGAGGGGGTGCCGGTACCTGCGGGATGCCGGTACCGATGTGTGGAAGGACCGATGCTCACGCACACGTGTCCCTGCAGCCCGTTGTTGGGGCGGCGGCGGCGAGAAGCAGCGGCGGCGGAGGAGGAGGTGGACGAGACGCCGCAGGAGAAGAAGCTGCGCTTGGCCAAGCAGTACCTGGAGGAGCTCCGCCAGCTCGGTGAGTCCCGTCCGGCGCCGGTGCCCCGGCGGGGCGGCCCCGGGCGCTGAGCCCGACCCTGATGCACTGTCCCGCCGCAGAGGAGGAGCGGGCGGAGGAGGAAGAGGAACTCGAGCCGGCGGATCTCATCGGCGACCGGCTGAAGGAGGACGTGGTGAGCGGGGGGGCGGGTGCGGCCCCTCGGTCCCGGTGACGGCAGCAGGCTGTCCCCTTCCCGCGGGACCGGGGCTGAGGCCACCTCTGCTGAGCCTCCCGCTTCTTCCCCAGTTGGAGCAGAAAGGCCGGCTGCAGCGCCAGGTCGCCAAAGATGTAAGTGCCCAGTGCTGGGGGTGCCGGACTGCAAGTGCCGGCTTTGGGGACGCTAAGGCATGGCCAGCACCCCGCGGCCCTTCACCCTGCTGCCGGCACCCTGGAGGAGGCAGGGTGCTGTGCTGGGGTACTCCCGTGCCTGGGAAAGGGTCCTGGGCAGCCCAGCTCACATCCTGCTGTTGCTGCAGGTACGGCCTCCAGATCCAGCCAGGATCCGTGTGCTGCGGGGACACCAGCTGCCTGTTACCTGCCTGGTCATCTCTCCTGATGACAAATTCATTTTTTCTGCTTCCAAGGACGGCTCTCTAATCAAATGCAAGTGTTTACCTGGGGCTCTGACTGGCTGTTCCCCAGCCCAAACCCTGCAGGGACTCAGGTGTCCACTGAGGTGGCTTGGCCCTTGGCTATTCTTGGATTGTGCATAATTCCAGGCTCTGTGGGAGGCTCATTGGCACTTTTGGGTGTGGTGGGAGGCTCCCAGAGGGTGACTGCAATGCCTTTCCTGCAGGGGAGGTGGACAGTGGGAAGAAGCTGTGCATGGTGCCAGGGGGGAAGAAAGGCACGGAGGAGCGGCACATGGGGCATGCATCCCATGTCCTTTGCATGGCCATTTCGTCGGATGGCAAGTACCTGGTATGAGGACAGGGGGTGGGGAGGTGGCCATGGGGAGTGTTCTCCTGGGGTCCTGGGGGTAGGGTCTCATGCCCAGATGTGCCTTACCAGGTTAAAGCAGCCCCTACCCCTTGCTGGGTCAAGAATGGGTGCCTAGGACACCCAAAACCCATGGAGTGGGAGTGGAGGCAGGGGTGGGCTATGGGTCTCCAAGGTGCAGGTCTCAGGCGTCCCCTGCTGTGTGCCAGGCTACGGGAGACAGGAACAAGCTGATCATGATCTGGGATGCAGCCACCTGCAAGCGCCTGCACATCTTCACAGGGCACCGTGACGCTGTCTCGGTGAGTTGGGGGCACTGGGCACAATGCCTGTGAGGCCAGGCAGCTGTGTCCTCCTTGGCATCCCTCACTGCTGTGCCGTGTCTGTCCATCTGTCCCCAGGGCCTGTCCTTCCGAAAGGGCACACACCAGCTGTACAGCGCTTCCCATGACCGCTGTGTCAAGGTGTGGGATGTGGCAGAGAATGCATACGTGGAGACCCTGTAAGACCTGGGGGAATCCCAATCACACAAGGGGTGCGCCAGCAGCCGTGAGGAGATGAGGGGGCAGAGGGTCATGCTTGCCACAGCTCTTTGTCATCTCCTTCTCCAGGTTCGGACACCAGGACGTCATCACAGGGCTGGACAGCCTGAGCCGGGAGTGCTGTGTGACAGCGGGGGGACGGGATGGCACCGTGCGGCTCTGGAAGATCCCTGAGGAATCACAGCTTGTGTTTTCTGGGCACCAGTATGTCTGGGGTGCAAGAGGGGACTGTGGGCAGGCATGTCCAGCTGGGGCAGCAGTGTGTGGCAGGAGCACCCTGGGGATGCTGATGCCCCGGTGAGCCCTTGTCCCCTAAGCAGGATCCCAAAGCACACTTGTAACTCTGGCAGTTGCTTCCCTTCACAGGGGCTCCATTGACTGTATCCAGCTCATCAACGAGGAGCACATGGTGTCTGGTGCTGATGATGGGTGAGCACAGCACCGGGGTGGTGCCTGGGCCAGGCAGGGTGCCCCCTCAGCCCCCTCATCCCTCACGTTCCCCGCAGGTCTTTAGCCCTGTGGGGGCTGACAAAGAAGAAGCCGCTGGCACTGGCTCGGCAGGCGCACGGGGAGCAGGATGCCCAGGGCCTGCAGCAGCCATACTGGATCTTGGCAGTGGCTGCCCTGCGCAACAGTGACCTCCTGGCAACAGGTGTGTGGCACCTACTTCTGGCAGCTTGTGGGGGAAGTGTGTCCTGCTCCCATCCCTGGGCTGGGCTCTGTGACAGTCTCCTCTCTGTGCCCCAGGGTCCCACAGCGGCAGCTTGAAGCTCTGGAAGTGTGGTGAGGGATTTCGGAAGCTGGAGCACCTCTTAGACATCCCCTTGGTATGGATGGATGGGCAGGTTGGGAATTCTGGGGCTGGGCTGGAGGGTCTCTCAGCAGGGGCTCCCCTTCTTGAGCAGCAGGAGAAGCCTGTGGGAGTTCCTCACCCTGCTCTGTCCCTTCACCCTGCCCTGTCCCCTCCAGGTGGGTTTTGTCAACAGCCTCAAGTTCTCAGCAGCTGGTGACTTCCTGGTGGCTGGCATTGGGCAGGAACACCGGTACTGTCCCCCCTCCCTGGTGCTGCCTGGGGGTGCAGCTTCCCCCTCTTCTGGGTCTTGTTGGAGGGTGACCCCCCATCTCATCCACAGGCTCGGGCGGTGGTGGAGAATCAAAGAAGCCAAAAACAGCATCTGCATCATCCCCCTGAAGCAGAACACAACAGCTTCTAGCCCTGAATCACCTGGCAGCTCCTAGCCCCCTGTCCCTGGAGCCACTGGAGCAGGTCATTGTGCCCTGGAGCTGTGCCCCACATCCTTGGTGCAGCCACCACCCTGAGGTCGGTAGGATGAGAGTGGGGATTGTCACATGGCCCCTGATCCTGCTGGCCCCTGTGTCTTGAAGTGGCTTTGCCCTCTGCGAGGGTCTGTCCCCTTCTCTCAGGTTTGGCTGTACCTGAGCTCTGGAACAATCCATTTTGTAAAAAAAAACCAAACACCAAAACCACTTTATTTACATAAATTACAAAAAAAAAAAAAAATCACACTCTTGTTCACAGAAAAAGTCTACTCTTAAAAACTTGGTTGGGCTCAAATACCTTGGTCCTGTTACTTGCCCTGAGCCTCCAACAGCCCCCCCAGGCTCTGCAGGGGCTGGGGTCAGCGGGCATTTGTCCACCTCTGCTCCTGCCCTGTCTCCCACAAAGGGATGAGAAGCGCCACACACAGTGAGGGAAGCAATGGGGGGCTTGGGCCCAGCCCAGCCACGCTCGGTGGCTCTCCTGAGGCCGAAACCAGGAGGGAAACGTGAACCTGCAAAGCACTAGGGACAGGGTGACGTGGTCCAAGGCTTGGCACAGGAGATGATGGGAAAGTGGTGTGGGCGATGGGGTGAGGGCAGCTCCATGTGTGGCACCACAGCGAGGGAGCGGGAGGTGCAGCGTGGATTGGCGCAAGCAAAAAGCAGGAGGTGGAACGTGGCTCAGCGAGAGGGAGTCGAGTTGTGCGCCGGGGCTGGGGGCGACAGGCAGGGGATGTGCTCCGGGGCTGGCTGCAGGTGGTGGTGGGTCTGCACCAGGGCTCAGTGCAAGGGACAAGGAGAGGGTGTTTGTGCCGCAGCTCAGTGCGAGGTCCGTGCGATGTGCACTATGGCTCAGTGCGAGGGATGGGGGGCATTCACCGTGGCTCAGTGCAGGGGGTATGGGTGCACAATGGCTCAGTGCAGGTGATGCAGAGGGACGTGTGCCATGGCTCAGTGCAGGGTGTGGAGGACAGGGTACATGTAACGTGGCTCAGTGCAAGGGAAGGGTGACACGTACCATGACCCAACATGTGGGATGTGTAGCTCGTGCTGGAGCAGGGACTGAGCCTCCCGGCTGCATCTGGCACCTCAGTGGGCCATGCTGCGGGCACTGCTCTCCCTGGGGAAGCGGTGGGGGTGCCACATGGCAGCACCACAGCCTGGCCCCCCATCCTTCACAAGGATGACGTCGTGGAGTCCACCACCTCGCGGCCATTGCACACCGTGGGCACGTACGGCGAGGCTGAGCCTGGACAGGAAGGCAGCAGTCAGGGCTGGGTTGGGGTCTGGCAGCAGCACCCCCCAGCATCCCATGGCAGCAGTGCTCAGAGAGCTGGGGTGGAGAGTGCCCAGGATGGCCGTGTCCCCATGGGTGCCCAGGATGGCCATATTCCCTGGGGCTGAAGTGGAGAGTGCCTGGGGTAGTGACAGGCACCTGGGGGCAGCTGAATCCCCTGGGCTGAGGTGGAGAGTGGCCCTGTCCCCTCAGAGCAATGACAGGCCCCCAGGAGAAGTGCCCCTCTGACAGCTGTGCTGTCCTGGGAGATGAGGCATTGGGACAGAGGACAGTGAAGAGCCTGAGGGACAGGGAAGAGGACTGGGGACACCACATCCTCCATACCCCCCATTTCCCACTGTGCCGTACCCCACACCCCACTCTTCTGCAGGAACCATGCCAGGTGTGCCCACACACACCCCCCACCAGGAAAGGGGTGCTGTCCCCCAGCCCATCTCCAGCCCCAGCATACTCACCATGGGACTGGCTGGAGCTGGCTGCTGCCACACTGAACCGAGCGGTGCCCACGCGGTGACTGGCCACGTTCTTCTGCGGCTGGAAGAGTATGATGTGCAGCTTGGGGGTGAAGAGGCAGCCGAGGACCACGGTGCCGCTGAGGCTCACCGAGATGCACATGGTCGTGGTCTGGACCTGGAGACAGGGGTGGGCATCAGGTGCTCCACCCATCAGCCCTCTGCCCCGAGCAGGGCAGGATGAAGCCCATACTGTGGCACTGGCCAGCCCCACTGGGCACAGGCTGCACCCTGCAGGGACATCCCACCCCACACCACATCCCTCTGTCAGGGTCATCCCCCAAGAGACCCATGGGCAGAGCATGGACACTGCCCTGATGGGGACAAGTTGCCCCCGCAAAGCAGGTGCACCCTGAGCAGCAACCCCAGCCCTGCCAGTGTGCTGCTTTGTAGCACTGCCCGGGGCCAGAGCCTGCACTCCCCCATCCCGGTGCCCACTCCCTCTGGGGGTGCAGGTCCTCTCTGGAAGCCCCTGACTGCCCCCACCAGCTCCTCAAGACCCATCAAGAATGTGTTTGGTTGTCCGTGCCAGGGGGCTTGAGGTGCTGCAGGTGCTGCAGAGCACCCTGTGCTCCCCAGTTCCTGGCACTGCTCAGCAGCCCGGGAACCAGGCTGGCCCTGAGGCTGGCATTCCTGCCCTGGGGTGTGGTGTCTGGATGAGCCAGGGGCTGTCTCATGCTTTCGTGTCACCAGGCTGAAGGATGGCTGTCATTCCTCCATGGTCTGGCTATGGGGGATCTCTGGAGTTCTCAGGGCCATTTCCCATCCTCACCCTAGCAAGGGAGGGAGTGGGGCAGCTCCTCTCTCCAGGACTCATTGCCCCATCAGCCACAGCCCTTCAGGACCCTTCACTTGGTTCTGAATTACCCAGTGCAGAGGTGACCATCACCAGGTGTGTGGATGAAGACCCTTCCCCATGCCCACGCATCTCCTAATCATGGACCCTGCATGGCCCAAATCTCCAGGACCATTTAGATCAAGCCCTGTCAGAGCCCCCTCACAGCTCAGGCTCTTACACGGTAGTCGCTGGAGGTCACGTAGAAGATGGGCAGGAAGGCCAGCCAGATGATGCAGGTTGTGTACATGGTGAACCCAATGAACTTGGCCTCGTTGAAGTTTTCGGGACATTTCCGTGTCTTGAAGGCGTAGACCGTGCAGAGGACAATCAAGAGGACATTGTAGGTGAGAGAAATGAGCATGTTGGAGTCACGGTTGTTGCACTTGAGGGTGACAATGTACCTCTTGTCAGGCTCAGTCTCCTTGCCTGTGCCAGGGGTCTCCACCAGCAGCCAGATGATGACAATGATCAGCTGGCAAGAGATGAGGGCCATGCAGATGACCACCTGTGATGTTGGGCTTATGAACCGGGGGCGCTGGACCCCCTCCTTCACTCCACTGAAGATCCTGGCGATGCGATTCGTCTTGGTCAAGAGGGCTGAGTAGCAGACAGCGAAGGACGTGCCCAGCCCCAGGCGCCGGAGCGTGCACACCCCGGTGGAGGGCTTCGCGATGAAGATGAAGGTCATGCTGTAGCACATGAGGACCCCGGTCAGGAGAATGTAGCACAGCTCTCGTCCAGAGGCCTTCACGATGGGAGTGTCATTGTTCTTCACGAAGACTCCGATAACGAAGAGAGTGGAGATAAAACCCAGGCAAGAGATGGTGACGGGACCAATGGCCCAGACATCTTTCCAGCGGATGTACTCTTGGGGCAGCTCGTAGCAGCCATTCAGGGTCTCGTTGGGCCAGTAACCAAGACCACAGTCCATGCAGGTGAACTCATCCAGCAGGTACTCGTAGGGCTGGCAGGGGATGCAGATCCAGCAGCAAATGTCCCCAGGCTGCATGCTCTTGATCTCATTCTTCTTGCAGGGGTCGCTGCACTGGGACACGGGAATGGAGGTCTCAGCCCAGGGGATGAGGCTGGTGTCGAGGATGAGCCCCTCTGCCCAGTAGCCCACTTTCTGGTACCGATACCGCCCGTCCACGTAGTGGTAGTTGAAGATGTTGTAGCGCCCGATCCCATCGCCGTAGCGGTCAAATCGAACGACGCTCTCGGTGTCTGCTGGCCTGAATGGAGCTGCAGGGAGGAGAAGGGCAGACAGTCACCGCCTCGGGGCAGGAGAACACTCACTCCAGGCCTGGAGGCAGGTCTCATCCAAGGGTCCCATCCCACCATGGCCACAGGTAGATGTCCAACCTGTTTCCTGCCTTCACTCCCATCCTTGCTGCCTATGTACATGTTAGGAGCAGGAAAGCAAAGGTGGAGAACTCCATCCTCACCTGCCTGAGAGCCCATCAGCCCCACCCAGCTCTGCAGGGACGGAGGGGGATTGTGCAGCCTCCACGGCTCTCAGTGACACCTGGTAGCTGAGACACCCTCAGCCCAAGTGACATATGACATGCTTCTTCTTCACCCCAACCTACATGGGTCCCTGATCATGGGTCCCTCCAGTTTAATCCCTGAAATGAGAGTAAATTGTGATGCTTGCAAGGACCCATGTTCTCAAGGGTCCCTTGTGGGGCTGGTCCCATCCAGCTGTAGCAGGATGGAGTTGGAGACCAGCTTTTCCACACCTTTCCACCAGGTACAGAAGGCCTGGATTGCCTCCCAAGGATGATGGTGGGCTGTTGGCACCTCAGGACAACCACAGCCCTGGGCATGGGCAGGCTGGAGGAATTGGAGGGTCTTGGGTCAAATTTGGGCCTCCTTCTTTCCTATCCTCCACCCATCCCTTTCCAGTTTGTCAGCCAAACCCATCTCCATTTTGGACTCACCATCAAAATTAACATTGAGTATAAAGTCCTTGTAAAACCTCTTGCCATTGACAGGCTTCATGGCATCACAGAGCTTGGTGGAGTTGGGGCACAATGTCCGGTGCATGTTGTGAAGAGAGTGAGCCATGGCATAGACTGCATTGACCACAAACGTGATCTTGGACTCTGGCTCAAACTTGCCTGTCTTGAGGGAGTACCGGCTACAGTCCTGCGTGTGGAAGCTGCACCTAAACTTCTGCTCCCAAAACTCCCGAAACCAGGGATTTCGGCTGTTATTGTAGGGGTGCAGGTTACGGAAGTAGGAAGCAAACTCCTTAATGGGGTAGGCTGCCAGCTCGATGGTGATGGCTCCCTCTGCCACTGCTTCGCTCCCAGCCACCACGCTCTCCAGGGCTCCCCACCCATCACTGGCCACCCACATGAAGGACACATTGGCTCTCTGGGCAGCCGCCAGCAGCTCCCGGGCGTCTTCACTTCGGGTGAACAGCACGACCACTCTGGCATTGGGCTTCTGCAGCAGAGCCCGAACCACTCCGTCATAGGTCTTCTTGTTCATGGAGCGCCCCACCTTCTCCGAGGTGGCGATGCAGATGTTGCGCATGCGGGCTTCTTGCTCAAAGGCCTCGATCCCCGTCTCCCCGTAGTCGCCCTCCGAGGCCACGGTGGAGACGTAGGTCCAGTTGAAGAAGCGAAGGATCTCCGCCATGGCTTTGGCTTGGTAGAAGTCTGGCGGGACAGTGCGGGCAAAGTAGTCGTAGCGGGACTTGTCACTGAGCTTGGCACTGGTGGAGGCATAGCTGATCTGTGGGATCTGGAAGAGCCGCAGCAGGTTGGCCACCTGCATGGAGGAGGAGAGGTCAGTGTCTGAAGAGGTGGCCAGCAAGGGACGTTCCTATGGGGGGACCCCCGCCCAACACCCAGTGTTGCACGATGCTCCCAAGCACAACCACTGGGCTGATGAGCAACCCATCCCAACCTGGAGCATCCTGATCTGTGGAGGGAATGGAGAAGAACAGTGGATGGCACATTCACAGAGTGCCTCAGCCCTCAGACATGCTCATTTATCTTTTTTTTTTTCGGTAGTATTTCAAGTGCTTCCCTCTGAATTTCAGGGCCAGGGAGCGGACAAAAGCAGAAAGTCTGCCATAGGTGACCTGTGGGAGATGCTTGATGGCAAGAAGAAAGTCAGGATGCCTGACAGCCCCACAGCACAGGGGGAAAGGATTCTGGGGGTTGGGAGCAGGGGCAGAGTTACCCCACCAGGCTGGGGGATGCTGCAGAGCTGGGTCAGGGGACCAGTTCCTGCGCATCCCGCATCAGGAGCTCCAGAGGGACTGGCACCTTCCAGCCCCTCAGCAGAATCCCTCGTTAGCTTCAAAGGGGAAAAAAGCCCCACTAATGAGGCTGTTAAAACCCAGGCTCTGGGGGCAGCAAGGGGGCCTCGGGTGTGCTGGCAGGGCTGCCAAGCCTGCCCACATCTCACTGCTCCCCAGGCAGCAGACGTGGCTTAATTAACATCGACAAATGATCTTGTCAACAAAGTCCCCTAATGGCAGAAGAAGGCCCCTGAGCACAGTGATACTGCTGCCTGTCCTCACCACGCATGGGAGCTGCCAGCCTGCCATGTCCCCCCAGTGACCCTTGTGCTCCCCAGCCCGCCCACATTCTGCCCCTGCTGACACCTGCCCGCCCGGGGTTGGGACATGAGGACACCCTGGTTCCCAGCAAGGGAAGGGACAAGTGCCCAGCCTGGGCTGGGATGCTGCCTCCTTCACGCAGTCCCAGCCTCTTCCACCCCATAGCTGGGGGATGCAGGGGCTCCAGGGACCAGGAAATGCAGTCTGACACATGCTGGGGACTTATTAAATTTCAGCAAGCATGTGGCCCACCGGCCACCCCCGAGACTCAGCTGGTCCTACTGGCTGCCTGCATCCTAGGAGATGCTCTTCTCCCTGCTGGAAGCAGCCTCTGGGTCCACAGAGCTGTGGTTTTGGGGACTGAGATGCACCCCACGCAGGGTGACAGCCAGGTCTGAAGTTTGCGGTGCCTGTTCCTGTGGGATCACTGGGGACACAGGGACACTTGTCCTCTGACCCCACCCTGCTCCAGCCAGGCAGCCCTGTGGCTGAGCCCCTCAGAGGTGCATGTCCCTTGCAGCACCTCACGGGCTGCAGTTTTGGGGGGGCAGGGGGGACAGTGCCCCCTCACACCGGTCAGCTCTGCTCTGCCTGTCACAGTCCAGACATGAGCTGGGCTGAGGAGCTGCACTTCCCACCTTGACCCCAGGAGAGGAATCAACACCTGTCCCCAAGTGAGGCTTGGCTCCTACGGCTTATGGAGTGTTGGGGGACTCTCTCAGCCCCCAAGGGGACCCTGGGCACATCCCCTACAATCACAGAGAGATGGCTCGCTCAGGTGCCTGCCTGGCATTCCTTCCCCACTGGAGAAAGGGGCCGAGCATCACCGTGAGGGATGAGTGAGCTTTCCTGTGCCACGCTGGCAATGGTATCACTGCACGGCTGCCAAGGTTTTATCCCCTTCCCCCATTTCTGCCAAACCCCCAGCCCCACCTGAGCCCCTCTTGCCTGGGCGGTACCTGGATGGAAACGTCACTGTAGGAGCCTCCGATGACGCCGGTGATGGCAGTGGGAACATCATCATGGACAGCGTAGGAGCCGTCGGGGCAGATGTGCTCGGAACCGTCCACCCTGGTAAGGGAGGCACGGACGAAGTCAAGGGACTGCTCTAGGGCGTAGGTGTCCTTGGAACAGGTGTCGAGGATGTGAGCACCCAGCTTCACCCCCGGCAGGATGCTCCCGTCCTTGTTGATCTCGTCCAGGGCGAAGAGCATGGCCTCCAGGCGCTGGATGCCCCGGTGCTCGTTGATCTTGCCGCAGTCTTCACTCCCCACTCCTTTCTCGTGGACAGGGAAGAGGCCCCCAATCACCAGGTCCCCATCCATGCTGATCTCCTTCTTGCCAGCCATGCCGTGCCCAGCAGCCAGACAGGTGGCCAGGTGCATCAGCCCCAGCCAGGCGGCCAAGGGGACCGCCATGGGGTGTGCTGGTGCTGGCCGGGGGACCCACACCACCCCGTGTCACCCGCTGCCACCCGTCAAGGCGAGGGCAGGCAGTCCCCAGGCATTGGGTGGTGGGGGGTGGCACGGCGTGGTGTGGGTGGGAGGGAGGTCGTGCCACCCCGGCAGAGCCCTCGGCACCTGGAAAAGCAAAGGGAAAAGCTGCTGGGGCTGCGGGATGCAAGGCACGTCAGGGACAGGGGCAGTCAGTGTTGCACAGGAGAGCAAGGGCATGAGCCTGTCTGTGCCCCCCACCCAGGGTGCCCCTAGGAAGAAGTCCCCTGCAGAAAGGCAAGGTGAGCAGATGCAATAGCTCCCACAGTGACCCAGAGCCCCCAGGACACACACAAGTGACACAGACCCCAGGGGACAAGGAGGGGCACAGAGACTGCCCACAGCATTTGCAGGGATGCACTGGCATAGGGGCGGGCACAGAGCTGGCCCCTCTGGCAGCACCGGGCAGAACAGCCTGCAGGGGGACGGCTTGACAGCCCTAAAATATCATGGAGGGGGAAAGAGCCAGGGATGTCGCCTGGCATAGGGAGGCCGGGCTGGGCAGATAGAGCCAAGGCCGGCTCCAAGCCGAGCCCCCAACCCACGCAGCAGCATCAGGGGCGCTGACAGATCCCAACCTCCAGCCAAGAGCACTGCCAAAAGCAGCCAGCCACGAGCCCACCGTGCCCACAGCACCCAGTGCCCACAACATTCAAACCCCCATCCCGTAGCCATGGAGCCCACCCACCCTGCTGCTGCCCCCAGGGCTGTCCGTGGCACCGGGGCTGGAGCAGGGACTCGCCACTGGCTTCACCCTCATACAGCAACGCACAGGGCTCTGGCAGTCGCGGTGCTTCAGAGTCTGTTCTCTCACCACCGCCCCTTCCTTCCCTGTATACTAAATTCAGAGATTTCAGTAAAAGTAAGAGCCAGGTTTGCTGACTCCCTCTGCAGAAAGCAAGGAGGCGCGGGGGAATCAAAGGCTTTTGCAGCAGGCAGGCCTTGTTTTGGCAGAAGATGCAGTCCCCTCCGAGATTGGTTGTCTTTTCCCAAATCACGGGAGAGATTTGTTTCCCATTTGAAGCTGACTGCTGAAATCCCACAGGGCTGGCATTTCAGGGGCCATGGGAGAAGGAGACCCCTTAGCAGTCCAGAAGCCTCGGGCTGCTCTGGAACAGGAAACTGCAGATGCTGTGGCAGGACCGTGGCTCTTCCACAGCCCAGCAGTGCTCGTGGAGGCACAGAGGGTGGGAGGGGGATGCCAGAGAGTGCTGGCCCCCCTGCAGTTCCCTGCAGCCAGTACTGAGGCTACTGTCCCTGAGCAGGAGGAGAGGACACCTTGATGCCCCCATGCTGCTCCCAGACAGCTCCAGCTCATGATGACTGTGCTGGAGGAGCCCTCCAGCAAGCAGCTGGAGCTGGCAGTGATGCCCAGGGGGATGCGGGCAGCAGTGTGGCACAGAGCACGATGGGGTGGGGTGGGTAGGGTGACACATGCTGATCTCCTCCTCTTCCTCCATGCCCCTAAGTGCCTGTCCTCAGGTGCTGTCTGCTGCTGCTGAGTCCCCACCTGTCTCAGGGCATCTCCTACCTGACCCCACAGTGTGAAGGAATTTGGAGATGAGAGAAGGAAGGGTCCCTGCCTTATTTCAGGAATCAATGCTTCTAAGAGACCCGGGGTTTCCCCAAGCAGGAAAGAGGCCACAGGCACATGGATTATTGATGGAGCCCATCAGCAGCAGGCTGAGCCTGGCACGGGGGTCCGGTGGCACTGGGAACCCGAGTCCATGCGGTTCAGCTCTTTTAGGGCAGCTGACAGGACCCACAGATGAAAGGCACCTTCAGGCCAAGCTCCTCTGAAGGGCAAACCATCACCCACCCGGCCGCGAGCCGCGATGGACAGTGAGCAGGGCTGCCTCCATTCCCGCAGCTGCTCAGCTCGACTGGCGTAGTCGGGGGGATGACAGCCCGCGGAAGCCCCTGGAGAACATTTGGGGAAGTGGAACACCGGGTAGGGCAGAGCCAAGTCCAGCCCGACGGCCACGGTACGGCAGGAAGCTCCCGCCAGCTGCGGGCAGCCTCTCCTCCCGGGCGCATCGTGAGTGGGGTGGGTGAGAAGGGGTCGTGTCTCCTCCGTGCCCTGAGCACTTCCCACGCCCTGCCAGGAGCCCTGACCCCTCCGGCACCAGCACCCCGGGGGTGTGTGACACCTGGGGCGTGTGCGAGAGCGGCAGTGCTGCGGGGGCGCAGGGGCAGTGTCACCTCCCGCGGAGGTCCCAGAGGTCCCACCGCCACCGAGCTCTGCCAGGAGCCCCCACCTCTCCCCTGCACAAGGGCTGCCAGCCCCGGTGCCTCGCGGGGCCGAGGCGCCTCCCCGGGGCGCTCCCCCGCCGCCGCGGCCGCCCCACATCCCGTCCCGAACGCGCCCCGAGATCCGGCTGCCCCGGCACACCCAGAGCCCCCGTCAAAGCCCCGGTTCTCCCCGGCCCGGGCAGCCTGACGGGAGACCCGGGGGAACAGCAGGGGCGGGGGTCTGTCCCTGCCGGGCCGGGCGGTGACCCCGCTTCCCTGCCCCGGTGCCGGCGGGCAGCCCCAGCTGGGGGCTGCGGCGGCGGGTCCCGCTGAGTGCCCACTACGGGGCTCGGGGCTGCCGGGACACCGGGGGGACGAGGACCCCCCAAGCCGTTCTCCCGGAGCCCCGCGTCCTGAGCCGGGCAAGGGGGAGCGGCGGGAGCGGCCCCGGTGCCACCCTGACCGCCCGCATTCCCGGCGCCTCCGGTGCCCGTGCCGGTGCCGGTACCCGTGCGCGTACTCTGCTCTCGTCCCGCAGCTCCAGGAGCCCCGGCACGGGGCACTGGTCGCCGAGCCCCGCCGTGGCGCGGCCCCGACGGCTGCGGGGGATCGGCGGTCTCCGTGCCGCTCCACCGCCGGCGCCGGGGCTCTGGAGACAAGCGAAGCGCCGCCGGGGCACGGCGCGAACCGAGGTCACGGCGATGGGAGCGCCGGGGTGGGACCGCAGCCCTTACCTGGGCCCGGCGGACTGTGCCGGGAGCCGGTGCCGGTGCCGCGGCTGTCTCGGAGCTGCGGCTGCCACCGCCTCCCGCCGCCGCCTCTGACACTCCGCCAGCCCCAGCAGAGCGGAGCCGCTCCGCCCCCCGCCCGGCCCGGCCCCGGCCCCCGCCCCGGTCCGGCCCCGGTCCGGCACGGCCCGGTGGGCAGCGGCACCCCTGGGGCCGCCCCGACTGCCCCGCGCTCGCTCCGGCACCGGCTGAGCCGGGCAGGGCACCGCTGGGGCTGGGGCGGAGCCGGGGGCAGATGGCCAGGTGCAGGCAGGGAACGGGCAGGACATGGGCAGGAAAGGCAGGAACGGGCAGGACATGACAGAGAAGGCAGAAAACAGGCAAGACACAGCCAGATCCAGGGAAGGGATGGCCAGACTGAGCCCGAGCATCGGCAGGATGTAAGCAGGACGTGGCCAGGCAAGGCAGGACACAAGCAAGGCATGGTCAGATCCAGGCTGGGCAGGGGCAGGACGCAGCCAGAGCAGGCAGGGCCTGCTCTGCACCGTGGCAGAACTGGCAGGGCACAGCTCAGCACCTGCTCCTCTGGCCCCACAGCCCCCAGCTCATTCCCAGCCCAGTCAGAGGGGTCCCAGCCCCAGCTCAAGCTCCACAGCCACAAACTGGTGCCCCAGGGTTTGTTCCTCCCTTGCCTGGCCTGCTCCCCACTCCCCAGGTCCTTGAGAGGAGTCCAGGAGCCCAGCATTACCCCACTGCCCATCTGCATTCCACGCAGCCCCCGGCACTCACCAGCAGCCCAAGCACCAAGCTGGGGAAGGCTTTGGACCATCCAAAAACGGAGGCACTGGTAGGGTTACGTTCCAGATCTCCACCACTTGCCCAAACTCTTTCTAGAGCCATTCGGCTGCCCAGGATCCCACGGCACTGCATCCCCAGAGCTCCGTCACTCAGAGACAGGAACGGGACAGGGGATAACACAGGGGACAGGGGTGCTTCTGGGGCACTGCCCTGAGTAACCACCTCACCACCGTGTGCCTCAGTTTCCCCCCTGCCAGCTGCTGCACTTGCAGGCTGAGGGTTAAGGGCACTGCAGTGAGTCAGACTCACTCTGCTGGGCTCCCTTCCTCCCCGGCAATCCTGGCTTGGGGAGGGATAACTCGGAACGTCCGTGGCAAGGTCCCCCCAGGAGTCCTGAGCAGCAGGACCCCAGATCCCCCCTGCCCATCTCCTTTCAAGATTGTTGGCACAGACAGAGTGGGGCACTGGGGAGAGGAGGGTGCCTGGGCTGGGGGACCTCATCACCGCGGGCCGGGGTGGACACGGCTGAGGAGGACTGGAGATGTCTTGTGCCAAGGGATGCTGGCACAGCCGTGGTCCCGCTTCCCCCCAGCAGAGGGGTGCTGGCTCACACACACCTCGGCACTGGCTGCATCGTCCCGGCTGCTGCTCCAGCGCTGTGGACGGCAGGAGAATGATGGCAAAGCCCCCTGGTCCCCAACTTCCGTGGGGTTAGGGGACAAGCACCGTCAGGATCCGCTGCCTGGCTCCAAGCCCCCGGGAGCCTCAGCCAAGCATAAATATTTCAGGGGGCTTGGCAGTTTTGTAATAACCAGCAACAAAGATAAACACCGGGAAGAGCAATATTTTTCCATGTGGGCTGGAGGAGTTTAATATTTTATCACTCAGAGCACAAAATATTTATGAACAATCTCATGTCAATCACTGGCTGAGGACTAATCATGACCTTTCCAAGCCAGGGAGGACACATTTCCACCACGAAAAGACACTCAGATCTCTCCTGCCCCTGGAACCCCCACCCCAAGTCCCAGTTTTGGGCTGCCACATTTGACCACCAGGAAACAACCCCTGGGCTCCTGGAGGCACCAAGGACACTCAGCAGGTGCTTTGGCACCTGGCATTGCCCTGTGGAACCATGGCCATGATGTCCAGACTGTTCCCTTGTCCCAAGCTGAGACACAGGGAACTGGGACCAGCATAGGCAGCCCTCCCTGCCTGCATTCCACAGCAGCAGGATGGATAGATGGGATGTCAGGAAGGCACAGTGCAAGCAGGCTGGTGTCCCCTGCTACAGGAGGAGGCCCAGCAGCAGCCCAAGGACCTGGCTTTATACTGGTTTTACTCTCCACAGGTTCCCAGGAGGAGCAGGGATGCCACCTCCCTCCAGCTCTGCCCAGCTCAGCACGGCAGCCGGGACCCTTCCTTCCCCACTTCCCCCGCAGCTTGCACAAGCTGGGGACAGACCCCGTGCCCTGCTGGGCTGCCCAGGCCGGGAGATAGCCTGAGCAGCAGGGATGTGGAGCCCCTGAGCTCAGTCAAGAGCTGTGGGGACAGCTCCCATCCACAGCCCACTCCCCACCCTGGGGCAGGACAGTGCAGCCGGCCAAAGGACAAGTCAGCAACGCACCAGCCACCACTGAGGAAAAGCATCCACTTTATTACAGACCCCAAAGCACCTGTGGCAGTGCCAGGAGGACCACATTTACACAGGATGTTTCCATTGTTCAGCAAGGGGAAGAGAAGAGAGGAACAAACCCAACCGACCCAACTCACAGCTCTTTGGTGCTAGAAAACGTGGTGGTGCAGCAGAGAGAAGCTGTGGGTGAGAGGGGCACCAGCAGAGACCAGAGGGGACATCTCTGACATCCACCACCATCCCGGGACACCTGAAAGGAATCTGCGACGTGCCTGGACACACACAAATGGCAAATGCATTTCACTGCCCCTCCAGCCTGCACCTACCCTGCGCCACAGAAATCCCCCCCACCTCCCAGCACCCCCAAAAACAGTCAAACACCCTTTCTGCAAAGAGGGAGAGCAGGTCCTGAGGGGAATCAGTGACCAAAATCTCTTGGCTGGAGAGGAAGGAGGTGGGAAAGGCAACTGGTTCCCAATAACTCAGACCCCGGTGGGAGGTGAGGCAGCCAGGTCTCTCTTCACTCCTCTCCTCTCTCAGCAGCAATGGGCTCCTTGGTCCACTTGTCTGTGACCTCCTGGTTGCCCGCGTAGCCCACATCAGGCAGCAGGCCCGGGGCTCCCTCCCCGTCCCCGGCGACCTCCAGGTCCAGCTCCTCGAAGGAGGAGCCACTGGCTCCCGACTCGCTGTAGCTGTGCTCGCTGCGGTTGTCCGCCTCCTCCCGGCCACGGCTTGCTGGGAAGGGCAGCAGGATGGAGGTGGCCACCGAGGTGTCTCTGCTGTCAGTTGTGGCCTCCATGCTGATGGAGCTCGTCTCACTCATGGTGTCAACCCCTGGGAGGAGAGAGAAGGGGAAGGAGTGAATGCTGTGGGAAGAAGGAGGCAATGGGGATGGGGTGCCACAGCCTTCGAAGCCACCAGAAGTCTCAGAGCTATCAGGCCACAGTGGAGACCAGCTCCTACCTCGTCACTTCCTATGTCTTTGACACGTGACCAGGCCAACAATCAGCTGAGCTCAAACTGCTCCCCGAAATCAGGAACCCCCAAGTCAGCACAACCAACCACCAGCTTCCAGCCATGCCCTGACCTCCTGGCTGCACCCTGCCCCCACAGCTGCTCTCTGTGCACACACCAAGGACCTGGCAAGCCCCTCCTTAGGGAGAATGCATGCCTGTCTCTGGCATGGCACCAGGAATGAGACAAAGAGCAGGAAGGACACTGTGCCGTGAGGGTGATGTGGAGCTGCAGCATTGTTGAAGCACCCAAGGGGATGATGACACAAGGGCAAATCTTCACATGTGCTTCTGTCAGAGGCAGATGTGTATGCCCAGCCTCATGCCAGGGCATCCTGGTGCCTTCAGCACCTAACAGCCTGCTCCTGCTCCTTCTGTGGCTCCCCCACAGCCAGCAGCTCTGGCAGCAGTGTGAAGATAGGCAGGGCAGCAGCAGAGAGGTCTCGGGATCCCAGAGGATAGGGGGAGCCTTCCCAGTTCACTCTGTGCTTCTCCACATGGCCTGGCTGCCAGCCACATCCCATTTCATGACCAAGCCCCCAGAGGCTGCCCATGGCTGCCCAAGTGGACCCCTTGGCCCACCTGCCCCTCCTCAGATCCCTGCCTCATTAGCTCAATCGACAACACAATTAACGAGTCGACAAGGAGAGGAACGTGTCAGACTGAGACCAGCAGCTCAGTGCTGTTGCCAGAGCAACCAGCCAGGAGACAAAACCCTCCTGTTAAACATTAATCATTGTTAATTATGACATCACAGATCCACGTGGTTAATTATGACATCACAGCTCCACATTGTTAATTACAATACATCAGCAAACAATGGGCAGGCTCTTCCATCCCGGCCCTCCCCGCTCCATCTTCTCCCGGCCTGCCTTGTATCAGTGGGAAGTGAGCGCCAGGCTCTGTCATTTCCCAGCACCTCCACCCGTGCTGGGCTGGATGCCCCTGCTGAGGAGCATGCCCCACACCAGGAGGGAAACCAGGAGGAGCCCCACTCAGCAGCAGCACTCCTGGATGACTGGGGCTTGCCACCAACAGGGCTGGGAAGTGACAGATGGGAGCCTCCCTGTGGTCATCACCATCCAGGATGGGAGAGGAGAGCCCTCTCCTCCACACTGTCTCCTGCTGGTGCAGCTCCATCCTCAGCTGCTGGCAAGGGACTGCCTTGGGCTTCCACAGGCATTTCCAGCCTCCTACAGCTCCTGCAGCCAGGGTGCCCAAGGCTGGGCTGCTTGCTCTCCTCCAGCTGTGTGCCAGCCACTGATCTCCTGAAGGAGACTCACCAATGAGGGAACTTTCCTTCCAAACATCCTTAAATCCTTTTTCTCTGTGCTGTTTTTCTTCCCGGCCTGGGCAGCTGCCAGCAGAACTGCTTGTAAATGGCAGTCCTCTGCCTCCTGAGCAGCATCATCCCACGGTCCTGCCGGCTGAGTGACGGCTGTTCCGAGAGGACCGAGCAGTGGTAGCAGGATGAGGGGTAGCCAGAAAAGATCCACAGACACGCTGCACCCACTGCTTCATCCCACCTGGGTGGCATATTGGCTTCATCCTGGAAAGGAACCTGAGCCTCCACCCTCTCATCTTGGCAACCCTTTTAGCAGCTGGCACGAGCTGAGCCCTCGGCCGCTCCCCAGGCGATGCCAGGTGACCCCTCCCATGGAAAGGAGAAAAGAACCACTGCCCACTAACACGCAGTGCCTTTGCTGCAGCATCAAGGAGCACCTCGACACGGAAACTACATTTACTCTAAGTTAAAAAGGATGTTCTGCACGCTGCAGTGAGGCGCTCGCTGAAGGGGACAGCAGCCACTGAGTGGGCAGCAGAAAGGTGGGAGATGCTGTCCCACCTGACAGGAGCTCAGCAGGGCAGTGGGTCAGCAGGGAGCCTCTGGGAAGATGGAGAGTTGTGGGGGATGAAGGGGAGCGTGCAGACCCTGAGCCTTGAAGACAACTTAGGGTTTGCAAAGTCTTTAGTGGTGATCTCAAAACAAGAAATAATCTGATTTGGCCAAATTGGTGGCCTGAGGTGACATGGACACGTTCCCACCATGGCTTTATGACAGCTCATATCACACATGGTCATCTTGCATCCCTCTAAGACCTGAGGGGACAGGAATGACACCAAGCCCCCCAAGCAGTGCCCTGCCTGCTCAGGCACCCCTCCCCTGACATGCCAGGGAATGTTTCAGCTCCGAAGCTGTCACGTAACTCCATGACACAAAGCAAAGAAGCTCCTGAGGAGAGGAGCAGCAGCTAAGGAAGAAGAAGACAGGGATGAAGCTGACCTACACGCTGCTCCAAGCCACCACTGCGGGAAAGCACTGCTGTCCTCACTCTCGTAGCCACCTTCCTCTCCCTTGCTCCAAGGGCAACAATAAATTGAGTCCTGTTTCCCTTCAGCCAGGCACTTTGTCACTGCTCTGTCACCTCTGATCATGTTCGAGCAGCCTCAGCTGGCAAATTTGCCCATTTCAGCAGCCTCTCTCTTCTCTGCACAGCCAAAGGCTGGCTCTGGCATGGCCACTCAGCCTGGCCAGGATAAATGTCTGGGGTGGGCAGAGCTGCTGCTGCCAGGGACCCTGCGTGCTCAGCTCTGACAAGGGAATGTGGCTGTCCTAACACAGCCCAAGGAGGCCAGGAAGGCAGTGCAAGGGGCTCCAAGAGGACGACCAAAGCCCCGTGGGAGGGCAAGCAGGGATTCAGCTCTCATCTCCCAGGCACAGCCTTCCAGCAGCTGTTACACTCATTTGTCCATCCTTCCCCACACACCCATGAACCACTGCCCATTCCTTGCATCCATCTTCCCAAGGCTGGTCCTTACACCAGGAACCAGTCTAACACCCTGATCCAGCATGGCTTTTCCCTCTGGAACATACAGAGGTAGCAGCCATCCTGTTGAAACTCCCCCTTGACCTTGCTTCCCCAAGGACAGTACAGCCATCCCACTGCACCTTCACTCAGTAGGAACATGGAACCCAGAAGTTTTCATCCGGGAAACAGAGGCACAGTCGGGGGTGAAGCCATGCCAGGGGGCTGAGGAGTCCCCCAAAGGCCAGGGCCTCCTAGGAAGAAGGGATATCAAGCAGTCAACTCCAAGAGACCAGCCAGGGATGGGTGCAACGGGAACCACTGACCCCACACTGCCAGTGGTGGGGAGCTGGCTCCCCCAGACAGTTCAGCCCTGTGCCATACCAGGTACTGGCATTCCCAAATCCAGAATTAGGGAGGGCTCTCCTCCTGCCTCGCTCACACTGATGCCTCAGCAGAGCTCCACTCCTGGTGCTCCTGGGCCCTTTCCTTCCCCTTGTTCCATCAAATAGTCATCACCTCTAAATACAGTGTGCTGCCAGGGGGCACAGCTCCTCTGTCATTGCTGAAGCTCACACACAAGCCACCAGGAGAGGGGCTGAGGCCCTTCCCAGGATGTAGAGGCAGGCAGGAACAGGCAGGGCTGTTTGGAGGATGGAAGCAAGCACAGATAAGGCAGGACACACCAGGAAAGCTGCCCCTCTGTGGCACTGGGGCTCAGCGCGTGGTGCCATCAGTTGTACCTGAATGCTGTGGGACAGACTCTGCTGCAGGAAAATGAGCACCTGAGATTCTGGGCAGAGCCACGTGCTCGGGAACCATCTGTGTTCATGCCAGCGAGGCTGCTTTTGTTTGCTTTCACCTTCCACGCGCAGCAGCGGGGTCACGCTGCGGAGCGCGCTGCCGGGAGGGGGCCGGGAGCGAGGGCCCGCTGAGCGCCGCGCCGATGCCAAAGCCCCAGAAAACAATTAAGTACAAAACAACTAATTGTGATTGACACTGGCCCCCTGGAGACCCATCAGCCACCTTCCTAAAATGCTTCCTGTCTTTCCCATGACCCTGACGATGGCGAAGAAGGGATGGAATCGGTGCAGAGGCAGCCACAGCCCGCGGCCCCTTCCTTGTGTGTTGAGTGTGTCCATCCTCAGCAGAGCTGCAGCAGAAGGCAGAGACCCTGGAGCATGTCCCACAGCCTTTGCGGCCACTGGCTTCGCTCGCAGCCACAGGCACCCAGCACTTCACAGGGTGAGCTCAGGAGCAAGGACAGCAGATGACAGCCTAAATGGAGAGATGTGCTCCAAGGTCAGGAGGCTCGAGAAAAAAAATCCAAGCTTTTCTTACACTTCCAAGTCGCTCGGTACCGTCTGGCACCAGCCACAACGACAGGTGAGGAGAAATGGCAACACCGTCCACTTGGAACTTCTCAAGTCTTTAACTCAAGGAAAGCATAATCCAGCTGCTGGTGGGGAGTTTCATGAGCTGTGATCAACCAGTGCTGTGTTCACACAGAGCGTTAACTCAACACGATGCCCGCTCTGAAATCACACTCTATGCTCTTATCTCAGTATTTTGGGAGGGGGAAAGAGGGGGCTTCTTCTGCTGCCACATCAGGACTGACACCCCAAACCTTCTGTACACAGAGCATCCTCAGCTGCCTTTGGGAGAGGAAATGGGGCTCAGCACCTTCCCAGTCCACTCACCCATTGAGGCAACAGAGTATCAAAGCCCTACACCTGGATTTGTGCAGCTCAGGCACAGGCGGAGGAGCTGACAACCACCATCAGGGACCACCACCCTCCCCACTCTCCCAGGAGCACTGTCTGAACCTCCATCAGGGCAGGACCACTTGAAACATCCCCTCAAAGCTGAGAAGGATCAAGAAATAACCCAAATCCATGCAACTGGGGTTGAGGGGGGATCACGCTGACAGACAGATGGGGACATTGCTGTGCCCATCCTCCAGTCAGCAGAGGAAAGCTTGAAAACTGTCACAGACATCCTGGGATCTCCTGGGTCATCAAGATCTCATGTCCATCATGCCCATTGAAGGGGCTGTGACTAACTGGAGCTTGCTTCTTGAGGGACTGCCTAGGGAAGAAGGATAAAAAGATGGGAAAAGAGGTTTCTCTTCCTCCAACTCAAAGGTGATTGCACAGATCCCAGCACACAAAATCATTGGGAACGGAGGACCAGTCTCATTCCATAAGGTGGAATCTTCTTGGGACCACCAAAGCCCTCAGGCAGGAGCTGCGCAAGCCACCCAGAGGCTTGCCACATCCTCAGCCCGCTCCAACAGCCAGAGCAAGGATGTGACACCTCATCAGATGTGGTTCTGCCACTGTGCCCAGCAGTGACAATCACAGTGCAACATCCAAGCCCAACTCTTTAGTCTTGCAGGCAGGGCCAACCTCACAGTTATTATTATTTTAAGTCGGGTTTATGCAGACTCAGCAGATGGCACTGCATCAGATTGTGCTGACAAAAGCTCATCTACGTGCCTGGAAGGGGAGGGGTGGTGGAGGAGCTGGCCCAGAGCTGTTGCAGGGGAGCCCGGCCCAGGGTGAGAAAGTCCAACGTCATTTGCTTTCTAAAACTGGGAAGACCTTCCTAGCCCTTCTTCCAGCAGGGCAGGGGGAGTCCCCCACTGCAGGCATGCTGGCAGGGGTGTCCCAGGGAAAGCACCGAGACAGCTCGGGCACAGGGCAGTGGCTGCTCCAAGCATCCCTGGCTGTGCTGCGGGATCATGCACCCCCTGAGCAGGGCAGAAAGGAGCACACGCAGCTACTGAAGACACCACCCCAAACTGCTTTTGCTTCCGTGGATCCTGCCATCCCTCTCCAAAACCAAGGGGCGACCACAGGAAGATGTCAGAGCGAGGGGGCTTTGGGGCACCTCTGGCCAAGCCGGGCTGGTGCCCCCAGCAGCCACCCTGACACAAGGCAGACAGAGAGGAGAAGAGCTGAGTGAGCACCGTGCAAACACGGGACCTGGAAGTGCTGGGAAACAGCTCCAATTAGACTCTTCACTGCAGTGCTAAATGGACAGAGCTCCCAGAAAGCAATTCCCAGGCTTGCTTTTATGCGATTAAGAATTAAAGCGACCCAAACCTGAAGATGTGTTAAAGCAAATGACCCGACTGCCCGGGAGGCGAGCACAGCCCTCATGGCTTTTTCATGCCCATTACACAAGCGTGGGCAACCTGTGGGGCAGGGGGAGGCAGTTGCCCCTGCCAGCAGCTGGCTCGGATGTGCTGTCCAGTGCCCAGGAATGCTTGGATAGCCAGCTCCCACATCTCGCAGGCATGGGAGCATGTGGGCTGGTGAAGGCAACTAGCATTTTGGGTTACTATAGCACTGCTGTTCTGCGCCTACAGCCATTGTGGTCCCTTCCTGTATGAATACATTCAGGCTCCAACAAATCTTGCTGAGCAGATGCTCTCAGGCAACTCCACCACCAGCTACAGCAACCTGGTATTTAAGCTCTTTGCAATCCCAGTATGTAACAGATGAAGATGAGATCAAGGAAGATGTATATGACAAAGAGAAAAACAAGCCCAGCTGCAACTAAAAGCTGTGAGATCCAGCTCTGCACTGACAACAGTGGGCCAGTGGCTCAGTGGCAGCTTGGCCCTTGTACCAAAACTGCAAGGGTTCCTGGGTGCTCCCTGAGGCATGGCATGGCATCTCAGGGACAAGACCCTTGGGGATCAGCCCAGGGCGAGAGGAAGAGGTGTGCTGAGACTCAGTGGCTGGGCACCAGGTGGGCACAGGCCAGTCTCTGTCTGCTCAGGCAGCAGGACTGGGCACACCAGGACCCCACTTCTGTGAGGGCTGATGCCAATCCAAGATGGAGCCTGTGCACAAGCCACGGATACCTGTGATGTCTGTCTGGGCGTCCTCGGCCACAGCTGCAGCAGCCCTGCTCTTCCTCTCCAGTTCTTTCATTTCAGGCACGTAGAAGTCCCCTTGGCGGGCGAGGGGACACACGAAGTAGATGCGGTCCTGCTTGTAGATCTCGATCCGGGGGTGGGCACACAGCTTCCTCTCCTGGAAGACACAAAGTAGCCATGGGCAGGGATGTGCCCTCGCCCCCCGTCCCAGCAGCCCCCCACCACATTGACCTTCTCACCTGGCCAGGTCAGACTGGCCCTCTTTGCCCACAGGCATGGAGGCCTAGTGAGGAGCAGAGGGTCCCAAAAATCACTGTGCTGATTTCCCTGCCACACCAGCCCCACATTCCAGGGCAGGCAGGTTTGGCCCTGGGGGTAAGCAGCCAGTTGGCTCCAGGAGGAGATGCTGAATACCCCCCCAGCTCAGCCTTGGTTTTGATGTGCTCATTTTGGGCTGGAGCGAGGGGCTTTGGGGACCCAGGCAGCTGCTTCACACAGACCTGCCAGATCTCTGGTTCCTCCCGGCAGCACAGCCCCATGAGCAGCACGGCCCCACGAGCAGGCGTAGCACTTCTCTGATAACTAATATAATCCAGAGCCGACAGCTCAAGCAGCTCCTTTCAGAACGTGAGGGCAGGGGGAGTGGGAGATGCATCCCTGGCATTTCAGACAAGTCCCACTCCTCCTTTTCCTCACCCCACCTCCCCCTGGCAGTGCTCTTCAAGACCTCAGACCCCCAGCCTGTCAGGGACCCAGGACAGGGGCATGTCCCCCGGGCCGTGCAGCCCACGCTGAGCCGGGGCTGTGGGGACTCTCGGGGTGCCGAGGCCGGGCCGAGGAGCAGCTGGACCCCTCTTGCCACCCCCTCCTCACCCGCCCGCCCGCCAGCTGCTCGTTGGCAGAGGGGGCGGCTGATTACAAGCCGGGTGAGAAAGGAGAGTGTCTCTTCAGCGGGTTTTCTTTTTCTTTCTTTCCCCTTTGCAAATCACTGACAGCTTTTATTTAACCCTGCAACCACCTTGATTATCTTCCTCCTTCTTCTTCTCCTCCTCCTCCTCCTCCTCCTCCTCCTCCTCCTGCTCCCTGCCCCAGCTATTCTCTTCCTCCTTCTTGCCCTGATTATCCTCTTCTTCTTCCCTAACCCAGTGATCTTCCTCCCTGCCTCAGCTATTCTCCTCTGTCATGGCCTGCTGTTGTGGCTTGTTTGCACATTCTCCAGCAGGGTCCCCATCCTTCTGGGGCTCTCTGTAGCCAGAGCTGGCCCCACACCAAGAATGAGCTCTAAGGACACATCAATCATGACCTTACAAAAGCCTGACCCCCTTCTGCCCTGGAGATGGACTAACGTGATTTAAGAATCATTTATTTCCCAGACAAATGCTTGCACCAGGCAGGATCCACAACAGACGTGAGCCAACAGTGACCCTCTCCCCTGGCAGTTGGACCACGTGGAGAGCCACCTCCATGCTGCCAGGATGCTGCACAAGAAATACAGGCAGAAATCCCACATGAGCAGTTTTTGGGTCCATTTTCCCGGGAAAACTTGCAGCATCTGGCAATGCAGAGGCCCAGTTTGCAGAGACATGACCCCAGCAGAAGCTTCACCTATCCCATCCCAATTCCTTCCAGCCTGGCTTTCAGCAGTCCCTCCTCCAGCCGAGGAGGAACCACATTCCCTATCCCAGTGCTGCAGGGACACGCAGGGACGCAGGCGGGCTTCCGAGGCGCTTGGAGTTTGGAGTTCCCACTCGCAGGCAGGTGAAACACTGAGGCCTGCAGATCAAAACTGTATTAAATAAAAACAAGCTGGGTTGTTTTTAGCAGCAGAGCAGAGGCGGCTCATATCACTCCTGCTTTTTCAGCAACAACGCAGACAAGAGCCCGCCCCGCCGCTCTGCCCCTTGCTCTACCAACCACCAGCCCATCCGCCAACCTCCAGCTCGGCTCGTTATTTTAGGTTACTGCAACACACAGCAGAGATGGGTATCTCCAGGATTTGCAGGGTTTTTTTGGATAAATCCAGCTGGCCCTCCACCACTTCATGCAGACAAGGACAACTCAAAGGATCTTAGAGCAAAGAGACCTTCATTAACTTCCTGTGAGGTCCTAAATCCTCAGGGCTCCAGTCTGGTCTCCAAGACATCCCAAGCCCATCCTGAGGTTCCAAAAGAGTGGATCTGGGACGTGCCCTCTCCCTACAATCTACTCTAGGCTGCTACAACTTCCAATTACACAGACATAGTAGTGACATCCCCAAAACACAAACAACACCCCCTTCACCCATACAAAATGTGGGAATCTTGTCTTTTTAAGGAATAAAAATGCACACCTGAGTGAAGAGCAGGACTGGCTCTTGAGCCAAATGCTACTTCACAGTCAAGATTATCCTGTAAGAGAGACAAGGATGTTCCACCCTGCCAGGGTGGGAAGCAGCTCTGTGTCCCTGAAGCCAGAAGTGCCTAGGTGTCCAGCAGCCAAAGCCCATGGCTGGGGACCAGGTCGGTGGGACCACGCTGAAGTAGCTGGACACTCACTGTCAATACCCTCATTAGGGACAGCTACAGTACTTGATTTCTTCTCAATTCATCCAGGGTTTTTCCCAAGATGAAATGGAGGGAAACCAGAACCTGGGGGTGCTAATTTATGTCTATACAAATTAAGCTGGAAGCCAGGCTTGTGAGCTGGCCTCTGCTTCTGCGCTTCTTCCCAGAGACACCCAGCCTCTGGCAGGGCTGCTGCAGAGCTCAGCACTGGCAGGTGGGCTCAGGACAGGACAATATCCCCAAGAAGGAGCAAGGAGGTTGCAGCTGGGAATGCTGTCCCATCCAGCCTGGGACAAAGGGATGAGGCTGCATAAAGCTTGAGAAATGGGCAGAGGCAATGAGGTGGGGAGCCATGACAACAGAAATGGATAAGGGGATCATCCAAAGGGGGTGGGAGATCAGCACTGTGATCATACCAAAGCAGATTAGGAAGCAAGCAGAGGCCAGGCAAGAATAGTGCAGCAAAAAGCAACCAAGAGGCTGGTGATACAGTGAATTTGGGATTATCCCAGTGGAGAGGAACACTGCAATGAAAAGAAACAACCCAGAGAGACTGGAGAGCGGAGTCCAAAGGCAAAGGCGTGGGAAGAGAGCAAATAAGCAAAGGCTCAACAGCATGGCAAAACAACAGAGAGGCTCAACAGGCAGTGCTGCACTGCCACTGAGGAGGGAGCCCCTGCCTGGCTGTGCCGCCAAGCCAACAGATGGAGCAGCAAGGGGAACGTGGAGTGTGCAAGGCAGAGCCCTCCAGTCAAATCCAATGCAGTCTCACACAGGCGGAGGAGCTCAGCGAGAGGTGAACAGTGGGACACTGTCAGTGTCAGGCTGCTGGCTGTGACAACAGGACCAGTAAGTGGGGCAGGGAAGGGGACTCGTCCCTTTGCAAGGTCGTGCAGTGCCACCTCCCTCCTCAGCCTCCACCAGGAGCTCTCCCTTCCTATGGCCAGCAAACATGGGGGCAGCAGCGCAGCGTGCAGGGCTGATTTCTATCCAGGAGCCTCCTCTGGGCACCTGAAACAGAGGATTCATTGCACATAATCCACACAGCCCATCAAGACACACAAATGCATCCAGAGTCCCCAAGTTCAGTCCTGACAGGAACAGCAGCTCCAGCATACTCCTGCTACATTAGACCCACTGCTTCCCATGAAGCCAACTCCTTCTCAGCCCATCTGAGGAACGTGGTGGGCTGCTTCTCACCACCTTCTCGGGAGCAAGGCATTATGTAAGGGAAGACTCTTGCACTCCTCTTTCCCAGATGGAACAGCACCTCGCCCAGTCTTTAACCTCGGGTTCCAAATCCCTTACCACCACGTAGTGACTGCAGGATTTCCTCCAGGTTGCTCTCATCCTAGAGAGGAATGGAGCATCCCCTAGCCTTGTGCATCAGAAAGGACAACAGGATTATGCAACAACCAGCATTTTGGGAGACCTTCCCCAGCAGCAGGAGATGCCACCTACTTGTCAGCACAAATTCCCCTCTCCCTACTTATCCGTAAGGTCACAATGTCTGTCCATGATATAGCTTGGGCACAGCCTCCCAGGAGGAAGATGCCCCCACTTTCCTGGGTGAGCACAAGAGCAGTCCCAGGGCTACAGAGGACATGACAAAGTGTCTGAGACATGACCTGCAGTCATTAAAATCCCAGCAGAATTGTGCAAAGGCAGAAGGAGGTGGCAGGGGGCTCATGTCCCTCACCATGGCCCTCAGCACCTGCTGGGAAGCAGAAGGTGAGCTGGGATGCTGCAGGGACTGGCTTTGTCACTCTCTCAGGTTCATCTGCTCAGGAATTCAAATGTCACCAAGTGGATCTGCTTCATCTCCCACTGCTGCAAGAATTCACCTTGTTAGGAGACCACAAATGAGCCTTGTGGATGCTCTCTGGATCCTCACCATGCACGGGCATGCTGGCAATCAGGCTCCAGCTGAACCCAGAACACTTCTAGGGTCGCCAGGAAGGCAGTGCGGAGGCAGCTGCTGTCCTCACCCCACTTCACCCCACAAGCTCCCTGTCACCCTTGACTCCTTACTGGGACCTCCTGGCATGGCTCACAAGGTGATGGTTAAGCCACACCAGCCCGCTGAGTCCCTACTTCAGGACTGACACTGTAGGAGCAGCTGGGCAGAGGTTTTTCATGCCACCACCAAGCTTCCTGCTGGAGCAGAGCTGGAAGCTGAGCTGTTCATGCTGCCCAGCAGCTCCTGGCTCCACTGCAGAGATGTCCACTTTGTACTCCAGCCACCTGTGTGCCATAGGAACAGAGCCATTGCTTGTGCCCATCCCTACCAGCACACCATCTGCCTGCAACACGTGAAAAACGTGCCTGTAAATCCCATCCAGCCCTGGAAAAGTCACAGGGAGCAAGCAACTGGTCACCCAATAGATGCAAACCCTCTTCTCCCTTAGGGGAATCAGGCAGCCCTGAGTTGCCCTCCCTGCCACCAGCCAGGGATGAACCCTCCAGGGATCTGCCTGTGGGCACAGCCGAAAAGCTGGGACAGGCTGGAGCCACTGGGAAAACCAACAGTGCAGGGTCCAGCCTAAGCATCGACTGCTCTCTGCACAGTGCCAATTGAGAGAACAACTTCCCAGAGGGGCCAATGGACATGTGGCCCAAGTCTGGCCAGCAGGGCCCAGACTCAAGGAGAAGCTGTGGGTTGTTAACAGGGATTGTCTCGACATCAGTTTGGCACAATGTGCCTGCAGCTGCCGCTCACCCCTGCTCTTACTGTGACAGGATGTGCTGCTGCCATCGCAGGGATGCCAAAGGGTGTCAGGCACATGGAGCTGGCTCCATCCACATCCTGCTGTGACGCTGGACCAACGCCAACCACATGAGGAGTTTTTCCATAGGCAGTTGGGGTCAGTCCCTTCCATTTATTATGCTGCCACACCTGAAGAAGGAATAGATGGAGGGTGCGAACGCAGAGGGGACTTGTGACCATCACTGGGGATTGCTGCCTCTGGGGGGGCTCACCAGCATCCCCCCAGCCAGCCAGGGCATCACCACAGCCTCACTGCCAAGAGCCTGGGGCTGCTCTGGGTAGTGCCAGCAAGTCAGCTGGCACCTGGCACAGTGCGGGAAGACCTCCGGGCGACCCACCAGCCCTGTCCTCACATGCCAGCAACTCCTGCCTGCTCAGACAACACAACTCCCCCACATCTTCCTTCCAGCTGGAGGCATCCGTCCTCTCCATCTCTCAATGATGGGGTCGGACGCTTCAGTCCCAGGGATTTTAAAGGAACAACAAAACTGCGGGGAGCTGAACGGCCCTAAATCGGTTGCTAAAATTAAAAGCTGAAACTGAGCCACCAGCTAGGACTGGGGGGAGCATGCTGTGTGCTACATCCTCCTCGCTTCCTCACACACTCCACGCTCGGTGTGTCATCCCCACTTATCTTAGAACACGGGCGCTAGGTAGTCCTCAGAGGCTTTGCAATTCAGTTTGCACAGCACCCAGCGCCCTTCGGCATTCTCCCAGTTCAGCCACGAGACAGACTCCTTGCTGGGCCACCCCTCTGTCCCCGGCTCAGACTGGGAATGTCCTTGTTTCCATTCCTCTTTGCTCAGACAGCAGCTTGAGGTTAAACACCACTTCAAATCACCCATCTGAGCTGATAAAAGCAAAAAAAAAGAGGCAGCCCTTCCTCCCAGGGCCAAGCATCTCCTGGGCTGCACTAGAAGTGGCGTGGACAGCAGCCTGAGGGCAATGTTGCCCCTCAGCTCTGCTCTTGTAAGACCCCACCTGATATATTGCCTCCAGCTGTGGAGTCCCCAGCATGAGACAGTCATGGACATGTCAGAGTAGATCCAGAGACCACAGAAACAGTCCAAGGGCTGGAACAACTCTGCTACGGAGACAGGCTGAGAAAGTTAGGGTTATCCAGCCTGGAGAGGAGAAGGCTTTGAGGAGCCCTAAAGTGTGCTTATAAAAGATGGAGACTTTACCAGGGCTTGTAGTGACAGGGCAAGGGACAGTGGTTTTAAAGCAAAAGCCAGAAGGTTAGATTGGACATATGGAAAAAATACCTTGTCCTGAAGGTCGTTAGGCACTGGAACACGCCGCCGAGAGAAGCTCTGGATGTCCCATCACTGGACATAGCCAGGTGTTCAAGGTCAGGATGGATGGGGCTTTAAGCACCCTGCTCTAGTGAAAGATGTCCCTGCCCACAGCAGGGGGGCTGGACTGCATGGCCTTTAAAGGCCCCCTCCAAACCGAGCCCTGATTCTGGTCCTCCCTGCTAAGCCACAGCCTAACAATGGGAGACAGGGATGAAGCCTGGGTGCCCAGGGCTGCCCAATGAGGAGCAGAAGTCAGCCAGAGGCTGGGGAAGAGCCATCAGCCCAAGAGACAGCTGGGCAGAAGGGAAGACAGATTGCTGGAGGGAGAGGCAGGCAGACATGCTTTACACCAGTAATACCTCAAGCATCAAGGAAAGCCCAACATCTCAGCTTGCAGCTCCAGCAGGGTGCACATGGAGCCGGGCAGGCCCAGCCTTCCAGGGCGACAGCACCCGGAGCCAGCTCCAGCACACGGCACAGCCACCAGCACTGGGCTGCCAAGGGCTGTGGAACAGCTGCTGCTTCCCAGGCTGGAGAAACTCACATTTCAGAGGTGGTAAGACTGCTCCCACGCACGTGCACTTTACTTTCAAATCCTCTGGGGTGCGAGGTGTTTCAGAAACAGAAGGTGATATTATTGCAATCAAGAAAAGGCTGTTTCCGTCAGCCAGCGGGAAAAACGAGTGGCACCACCAGCACTATGGCAGCGGAAAGCAAAGTCTCGCCAAAGGATAACAAATCCTCCAGGTAGCAGAATACTGAGCCTGGCAATTAGCACCTCCAACGTCATCAGCATCCCTGCCTGCCCTCGGCTCACTTCCCCTTCCCACGGCAGGCCCCCGTGCTGCCTGCAACCAGGACACACCGCCCTGCTGACGTGGCAGTGCCATGGCTTCAGGACAGACAGGAGAAAACCACCCCCGAGATCCTCTCCGCAGCAGTGAGAGGGAGTGGGAGTGCGTTTGGACCGTGGGAGCCGTGAAACACCGGGCTTGATAGGTGGGAGAGTTTTTCATTTTCACCTCAGCGAAGGCAGCCCGCCATGCAATTTACACCTTGCCCGCCCGCGCTTCCCGGGCCGAATCACCCAGCTGCTCCCATGGCTCCTCCGGGGCAGGAGCTGCGGAGTGGCAGCTGCCAGGCACGGACAAACTGCGAGGTAAAGGAATGAGCCCGGGGGTGTTGGTGGGTTCAGGAGATCCCAGCGCCCTGAGAGAGCTGGCAGGGACCAGGCACAGGCTCCCACGTCATGGCTGGCAGCTGCTGTCAGAGTCATGAACACTTTTCTCCTCCCTGGGATGGAGATTCCATCCTGTCCTCCAGCAAAAGGGAATAAGCTCCAGCCCTTCCTTGCTGCAGGCCCTGACACACTCTTGGACTTTCTCCTCTTTCAGCACCCACTTGGCTGCAAGAGAAATCCTCCAGCACACAAAGGAGCATCCATCAGCTTCAGATACGAACCAGGTAGCAAGTCCCAGTGAGATAAAATCTTTCAGAAAGGAGCTGCGGGGGGCAGTCAGAGCCCCCAGCATGGGGGTAGGACAAGCCTGACAAAACTGCCAGCCTAGACATGCTCAGGTACATTAGTCCATGTGCTTCCAGGGATGTATCATACTGCCCCCAACTACGGGAATGTCACCTGCAGAATAAAGAGCAGATGGTGCAAACAAACACAATTCATGGGGCTTGGGTCCCCCCTGGTGTTACAGTTATTTGGCAGTAATTAGTCCTGGAACAGAGAGTTTCAGAAGTAAAGGAAACTTTTGCATTAAAAAAGATTAATTTTCCTAAAGACTCAGTGCTTTCCACTCCCAAGTTCTGCCTTGCTCCTGTATCCACCATGGATAAGCAAAGCCAGCTGGGGAGATGGTACTCACCAGCTTCCCAGAGCTCCACTATATGTTCTCATACTCTGCCTCCTACCCAACCCCACCACATCCCATTTTCTTCTCCTCCTTCCCCATCACAACCACACATGAGTTCCCTGAAGGGGACTTTGGTTTTAACCATTCTGAAAGCTCAAACACCGGATTTGCATCATAAAACAAGAAATCTGTGTAAATCCACATAATCTCTCCTCTCCTGAGGAATCAGTCCTGGGTTCCTGTCCCAGTTCATAGGAACTCCACACAGTGGGAGCACACAGGTCAACAGCTGCACACGAAAGGAGGCAGATGAGACTGTGGCAGAGGAGGACCACAGCTGGAGAGGGCTGCCTCTGCTGCAGAGAGCAGATCTCCAGGGACCAACGCTCTCCTCCCAGCCCTCACAGGCTGCTTCTTCAGCATTAATCACAATGCTGAAGGGGTTGATGCAATGATCTCTGCCATCACGGATGACTGGAACAATGCTAAATCGCTTTGCCTGCTCTGTTGCCTTGGCAAGGCTGCCAGGAGCAGCAGCTGTGGCAATTTCTCTGTCTCCTGTCAAGGCAGGGCCTTTCAGGAAAGGGATCATCATCCAAGATCATCTCCTGTTGTCTTGCCTCAGCGAGGCAGCCCACTGCACTGCAGCCTCCCACCCTACATGGGACACCACACAGGTAAAAAGAGCCTCTTTAAAACTTGTGTCTTTGTCATGTTGCTCACAGGGAGAGTAAGTCCTAACCTAGAGTGACCTGCTCTGCCCTGCCACAAGACTTGTGGTGACAGATCTTCCATGGATAACTTGCAGATCTCCTCATCCAGGTGGACATTCCCAACCCACCTTGATGGCTTTTTCTCTTGGGCCACCATTCACTTGAGTACTTGCCCTTCTGCAACAGGAACGTCCAGGCAAGCTGTAAGCTTGTGGTTCACAGCCTTCTCACATATGTCCTCACCCACAATGAGTCCTGTCATGAAATCCTCTTGCAGAGAAGTCAAAGCAACAGAAATGGAGCAGGAGCAGCAGTGCCTGGTGCCCACAGCACATGGGGGCTCTCAGTCTCCTGAGCCAAGGTCTGAACTGCCCCTTCCAAACCTCAACCCTTTCCTTTTGCTCTATGGATTGCAGGCATCTCTAGTTGTTCTTCCACAGCCTGTCAGTCACCAGGACAAACTCAGGACATGTGTCACATTAATGGCCCCAGGAGGAAAATGGAGGAGTGGAATAAATACCCTCCCCGTCCCTTCCTACCTCCTTGAACAACCTTGTCTTTCTGCAACGCCCCCAGCTCCCAGGCTTCATGGAATATATTTCACGATGAGCTAAGCTCAGCCTCACACCATCCCTTCACAGCTGAGAAAGCCAAAAAGGGAAGCTGAAGAACCTAACCTTGCTGAACTTGCACAGATAAAGCCACCAGCAGCCCAGGGCAAAGCCGCGATGCAACCGCCTGATTCCCAGACAAAATAGTCCTTCCCTTCCCACCCACAGGGACTTACTGTCAGGCTTATTGGCCTCATTTGGAAGGCAAGGAAGATCCAAAGAGGAAGATCAAGTGGGTTTCAGCCTGGTTTGCTGAGGAGGAATAGGGAAGATGATCACGACATCCATAAACACATCTCAAATAAAACACGTTGGCAAATCTGATGTCAGAAAGCAAGTTTCCAGGACAGGAGGATCTTTCAAGCTATCAGCTAAGTGCAGCCAACAGTGGAGAAAGATTGTTTGAGCTCCTGCTCAGGGAAACCCTGAGCTCAGGCTTGACTTGGGTGACAGGGATCCCAACCAGGCTCTCTGCTGTAGGACAGACACCCCTGAGCCACTGGTCACCTTTGCTCACTGCTCCTCCTGCTCCTTCTTCCCTTGCCCCAGGGACAGATATCCCCATGTTTTAAAAGCAAGCCAGGGTCCGGGACAAGTTCCTTCCTGAATGTTTATAAAAGAACAAGAGGAATTTCCCCACGGGCCTCCAGAAAGCCAGCTTCAAACCCCGACATCCAAGAGCTTGCACCTCTCTTCCCCAAAAAGCTGACAAAGGGCAAAGAGCCAACCTCACCCTGCGGGATGACAATTCCCCCCGGTGAGCTCGGCTAATGAAGCCCCTGGAGCCCGCAGCCACCGCAGCCGCCGGCGGTAACGACTCGCCCGAGGAAATCCCAGCGCACACAAACAGCGCTGGCGGGCACACAGCAAAGGCACAGCCGGGCGGGCTGCCTGCAATGCGGGAGGAGCTGGGAACGCAGGGGAGGCGAGCAGGGGCTAAGGGAGGCGAAGGGAGGCACTGGGCAGATCCGTCAGGGCCAGCTCCAGGTGTCCCCGAGCCGCGACTCGCCACTTCAGCGGCCGCACGTGCCCGCACCTCTCCATCGGCCCTGCTGCGGGCGGGCACGGCGAGGCGAGGCCAGGCTGCCTTTCCTCTGCAGCTCCCACTTCTCCTCCTCCCCAGCCCACCAGGGGCCCGGCACAGGTCCCAGGTGGCTCATTACCTTGGTCTGGAGAGCAGAGCGCCTGCTGAGTGTGCCGGGCGTGCGGGGAGCCAGTGGCTGGCGCTGCCAGCAGGGACACAAGCCGAGTGCCTCCAAAGCCGGGCTCTTCTGCCGGCAACCGAGGCAGCAGGGGAGGGGAGCAGCTGCTTTCAGCGACCTTTGCAGTCTGGCAAATGCTCCTCTGCCAACAAAGGATCGTGAGTTTGACTGTGCAGATCAATCAAGAGGAGAAATCAAAGCAGTTAGGCAAGGACAGACCCAGCCTGACTCTGCCCTTCCACAAGGATCCCATATGTTCCCAGATGTGCTCCATGAGCCGGTAATGCTCCAGAGATGCATCACACCATTCAGCTTTCCAGATCTTTCCCTCCTGGGGAGCCAACTCCCCATCTGCACCACTGCTCTGCTCTCCCAGGCACCCCAAACCATACACAGCTCTGTGCAACACCATTGACCTCAGCACATCAGCCAAAGCTGCAGCCACCAGAGCTGCCCCAGATCCTCATTAGTGCCCTGAGACCTGGAAGTCATCCCTCCTCCTCCCAGTGCTGATGTCCCCCTCAGACTCTGGGTACCTGGAGGATGGGGAGGGCTTTCGGGGAACGTATCTACACCTCTGCCCCCATCTGCCCTTCCCCAAGCTGCCACAGCTTGCCACGGGCAGGAAGTGTACTCTGCCTGCTGCAGCGCTGTCCCAGAAAGGCTGCTGGGTCTTGGATAGCAAGAGGGGAGGAATTTGGACACTGGTCCTCTGCCCCAGGACACAGCAGAAAGCCAGAGCTGTGCCAATGCTATGGGTCCCAAAGTAGGTCCCACCAGGAGACACGGCTTTGCAGGGGAACAGGTGGGAGATGAAGGCAGTGGCTTCTTGGGGTGGCAGGACCTGGGCAGAACAAATGAACTTTGAACTTGGCACCTAGAGGTGCGTGTGAGAGAGGAGGAGGAAGATGCAGGAACAGAGAGGAGTCGATGGCTGTGCTCCTCCACTGTGAGTCCACAACATCTGGCAGCCCCTGAAGCCACTTCTGCTTTGCTCATTCCTGAACTGCTCGGCAGAGAAGTTCCTGAGCAAGTCTTTCTCCACACTGAACTCTTGATAAGCTTTTGCCAATTCACGGTCTGGTTACTGACTCGCTGGGAGGACCTTACCCCAAGCTGTGAATCCACACAGCGTGAAGAGCAGAGCAGCTGGCCCCAGCAGATGATAGATATCTACCTTCCTGCATGTCAAGGACCTGCCATCAGCTCCAGGCAGAAATAAACCCCAGAGTAAATGAGAGTAACCAGCCATCCAGTAGCAGGGAAAAAATGCAGGTGTCCACAATGGGAATGAGGCCATGGTTTCCGTCCCTGCAGCCTTTCCAGAGTGCCTTACAACCTTATGGAGTGGGAACAGAGCCCATCAGCAAATGCATGAAGCCAACAGGCAGCTGCAGAGAGGGCCACTCTGTCATCAGCTATGGCACATTCTCTTCATCCCCCAGGGCCATGACACCCCTTCAGGTTCCCTTTGAAAGGCAATAGCCCCCAGTGCCGTGCTGGGACTGGGGCTCCCAGACCAACCATTCTCCCAGCTGCCTTAGAGTTCCATCTTTGACCTTCAAGCAGCACCTTTGCCTTAGAGTCCATCTCACAGAGCCGTGAAGGGAAAGAGACACTGTAGCAACTTTAAATGTACCAGGAGATTTTTCTGGTTGGTGGTGTGTGGAATGGGGGAACAGAAGCAGAAATTCCCGGGGGTCCTGTGATGCAAATGTGCCCATCCACAAGTTATCACTGTGATAAGCAGCCAGAGCCAGGAATGCAGAGCAGTTACTAACTTGCTCTCCCCACTGTACTCAGCTCTGCCACCCCTCTTCATCCCTTCGGGGTTGTTATAATTCCTCACATTAGCAGAAGATGCAGGTAAAACCATCTGTCTGTGAGTGAGCACCTGGTGGTCATTGTACAAGCCGCCAAAAAAAAAAATCATCCCAATTACTCCACAGTGACAGAAAGTCCCAGGCATCCTTCTGCTCTGAGCCTTTGAAATGTAAAGCCTCACTGTTTGGTGTCATTTAATTTGGAGCTCAGCCTCAGATCAGCAGAGCCTCACTGAGCTTTAGGAGGAAGCAGCCATGCAAAACACACATGTGCAAAATTCAGATGTCAGTGGCCTGGAAAACAAGCATACCCCAAGCCTCACCAGTGACTCCATTTTGTGGCTCCAGTGTCTCTCTTTTGCCATCCCAGGGCCAGAGGAGGCCGATTCTGTCCCAAAAGCTGTATGGAGACTCAGCTCCAAATCACTCCTAGTTTCTCTCTGGTACCCAGGAGAGGTGACCTCCCATCATCATCTCCCCTCTTAGGAAGGTTTGTTCCTCTCCTCCATGCTGGAAGCACATCCTTTTAGGACTGCAGACCCAGCCTAGCAGACCTGGCAGGGCAAAGGCATCCTACCTAAGGTAGAGCTTATCTACAACAAATCCAGCAGAAATGCATCTGCTCAAGCCAGGCATGAGCCTCTGCCTCCTCACACTCACCACAGCATTGAGGAGCCCACGAAAGGTGAATGTTGGGTGGGCTGGGGTTGGACTAAAGGCACTGGTCCATCAGCTGCTGATCTACTCTTGAGGGTAATGGGTACCTTCCATCTCTTACCAACACTGCATTGCACTAAATCCTGAGAGAAATCAGCTCAAGGGTGACAGAGGACAAGCACTGGCTCGTGCTCCCCAGGGAGCTTGGCCCCCTCTGTCCACTGTGGTCTGACAGCAGGGGAACAAACACCTGTCCTTGCTGCCATGCAATTGGAGAGGTGCCAGATGACCCACCCAGCACACTGGACACGAAGGTGAAGAGAACTGACATGATCTGTCACTCACTAGGGATGGAGCAGGGGAAGCAGTACAGGAAGCTTGGACATCCCTGCCATGCTGCAGACCTCTATCAGCTGCCTCAGGGCAGTTCTAGTCTGGAGCAACCCCTTCCAGCTTCAGGCGTGAGTGGTGGAGTTACAAACTGCCAACATTTGTGTTACAGGCTCTGATTTTCCCCGGTATGGCTGAAGCACAGGCTGGAATAAGCTGCCACATGCTGGGAAAAAAAAGGCACAAAAGGACTCCTGGAGCTGAGGGTTCACAGGCACCCCCCCAAAAGACTGCAAGCCAATAATTAAGCATAGCTCAACCTTCCTCTTTCAAGGAGCTCATAGACCAGTTTGCAAGCTGCTCTGGAGCCCTGCAACAGCTGAGGCAGCTGGATACCATGAAGATTAACCCAGTCCTGGCAAACCCAGACGAGTTCAGAAGGCCAGGATTTGGCAGCCTGTTGGGACAACACAAGTTGTCCTGACAAGAAACAGCCAGTGGGTGTTTGCTCCTCAAAGCAGGATGGGATGTACTGGCTGTATGTAGGTCTGAACTGAACCACTGCACCTTTCCATACCCTGCACCCACTCCCCAAAGGTTGTGAGTCCCCCTACAGGTCCAGGCGGAGCAACAGCCACCAGGCAACAGCACAAAGAGAGGAAAAGCAAAGCTGAGCTCATGAAAGCCTCCCCAAGATGTGAGCAGCTCCACAGACCTCCACACCTGTCATGGTCATGAGGCTCTGGACGCCTCCAGCCTGCTGCCTCTGCCCAGGGCCACCAGCACACAGCAGCATCAACTCCAACAGCATCCACAGGGCAGCAGCTGCTGCAGGCGGGCAGAGATGACACGGGTTTGTGTGTATCTCCCTGTCAAACAAAGAGACCCCAAGAGACTTTCAGTGTGACCCTTTCCTTCAGAGCAAACAGCTGGGCTCAGCCACCTCACTGGTGCCCCAGCCACTGGTGCAGCCCCAAAGCTGTGCCTTGCCTACAGCACACACGCTCTAGGCATGAGGAGGAGCAAGAACTGATGTTGTTCTTTCGTCCCTGTGATCCGATCACCACCCAACCTCGTGATTCATCCATCCGTATTTTGACTCGGTGCAGAAGAGAAATGTTTTCACTCTCCTGCCCTCCTCAAAGCAGGGCCTTTCCTACCATTTTATACATAACTAGAATCGAGAAAGTGCAAGTTAGTCACAGCACAATGGTCCCTTTTCTGGAGGTAAAAATGCCGCTGCTTTCAAATGTATTATCTGCCTGCTCCACAGGTTTCAAAGTGGGAGCTTCACAGCCAGGGAAACTGGGCCAACAGCATTTGTTGGAAAAGAGCAATATTTCTGTGAAGCTGTTCCGCATTTGATTGGGTTAATTTTGCTGTTTCTTAAGCCTGGCACAGCTGGCAAGGTCTGGCTCAGAGGGCTATGGGGAAGAACCTGTCCAGACAAAACTCATTAAGACCCAGCTAAATAATTACAGAGAGGCAGATCAATCTCATCCTTGAGTTAATTGACTAGCTGTCAAGAAGGGAAGACCCCAAGGTTCAGGACACTGTCGCTGCTGGAAAGAGATGGACACGTCTCCAATGCCTGACAAAGAAAACCTTTTGAACTGACTGCATCCTCTGGGATTCTCTATAAATACATCTGGGGAGAGCATATGAATAGATCAAGTCGATAAAGAGATCTGACAGAAAAGTACTGTAGTATTTTACTCTCCCCCCTTGCCCAAGGCAAACCATTTCAGTTCTTTCTCTTCCTTGGACACCCATATGAAATATCCCCAGCTTCTCCCGTGATCATTAATCCTCACTGCAAAGGAGAGGGGGAAGCAAACCTTTTGTCTGAGAAGATTCATCTCTGTGATAATTTTGCAAGGGTGAGCAAGTCATTACAAGGCTGCTCTCCCAGCTTTCCAAAGCAGCAGCTCAGGAGGGTGAGGTGGCTTCCTACTCCCTCCTGGGACGAAAATGCCCCCAACCAGGACCACTGATTGACAGCCAACACTGGTCCAGGCTTTTGGTTGTTGGGCCATCAGGGATGCCCACACAGTTTGGCATGCATAGGAGGGCAGGCACTTGAAGTTCACTCTTCTTCCAGGAGCTGCCTTTGGAAACGCTCCTGAAAAAGGAGCTGGGATGGCAATAGGATCAAAATGCTGGATGTCACAGGAAAGCACCCATTGAGGCAGAGACCTGGGGCTGAGCTGCCAGATGGAGCAGCCTCGCCAGGGATGTGATGGAAGCCCCATCACCACAGGCTTTCAAGATGTAATTGGGTGTTAGATAACCACGCTCCCTTTCCCATGAATGGTTGTACCAGACTCTCTTTCCAGGTCCCTTCCAACCTGGCCTGTTCCCATTTTGTAATCAGTTAGAACTGGGAGGCCAAGTGGCAGGAGCCTGCATCCCACAGCAGCTGCTTCCCTGGAACCAGGACTCTCCTGCCTGCTGCTGGGACAGACTCTTGCACAGAGTCAACAAGAAGGTGAGGAAAACCCGGGTAATTTCACACATGCTACAAGCTGCAGAGGCAGGGAAGGAGCCTTTTAACTACCAAAGCTCAAAGTTGGTCAGCAAACCTTTCCTGCTCAAAGCAGCAATGCTGTCAGAGCTGCAGTTTTACACTTGCCCCTGTGCAATAGCTGAATAGCAGAGCCAAAACAGAAGCTGCACAGTTTGCTTGCAAGAGGAAAGGTGTGTGCAGGCACAAGGCAGCAGAACTGCAGGAATGGCACCAGCACAGGCTGGGAAACCAGCACACACTGACTGGTGCACACTGGCGTGCCTGGCACAGGTCAGTCCTGTCAGCACTGAACACAAAGCACGGGCAGTGCGAATTCACCGCCCACCTGCAAGGACCAGGGAGAAGTTGACAGCAGAGGAGTAGTGGCCTGGGGCTGCCACATTCCTCTGGGGAAACAGGGAAGTGGGGATGCCTGCTGCGAGTGGCAGGAGACGTGACGCAGAGCTCCCCGTATGTTCCATCAGCTGCGCGGGAGGAGCGCGTTCCCTGCAGACACAGGTTAAACGGACCCGTTCCGCTGACCGAGCCCACCCCGCTCCCAAGGTCCCCACGGCGCTGAACGACATTGCCCACCACACTCCCTTCCACCTGGCTCAGCTCCCAGCCTGACGTCGTGGGCATCCTGCCCTCCCCACGCTGAAGGCGAGGTCATTCTCGCTTGCAGGACTGAAACATCTTTGGATGGTTTTGTCGCTAAAAATATTTAGTTACTAAAAGTCGCTGTGAATGCACGAGCTGATGTGATGTGACATCCAGCTGGGGGGTGCCAACCAGCAGTGAGCGGGCGGCCTCGCTGCAGAGAGCCCACTGAAAACCAGCTGTCAGTGCAGGTCAGCGAGAGATGAACGTGCCCGCAAAGGCACGGACACCTCGGGGTCCCTCTCTGCTTCCTGCCGCTGCATGTCACTTTTTGGACAGGCTCGAGCTGGAGCACCACGGTGCCCATGCCTGCTCCTCCTGCCCAACCCAAGATCCAGAGCTTCACTGGCTCCTGGCAGAGAGCACACACCAGCCAAGGGCGTTCTCTGGTGCTTGTCCTCAACATCAACCAGGCTGGTGGACAACCAGGAATGGTCCATGAACAGTGCACGAGCTACAAGTGACATGACCTACAGCCCAGCTTTTCCTGGACTCTGTATCCTTACTCCAAACACCTGACAGCCCAAGGCCCATTGGCCTGTCAACCTATCAACTCTGGTCTCGTCCTTGCCATCAACACAAGATGGACACATCAAATCCTCTATGACTCTCTAGGATTTTTTTCCCCCCTGTTACTATTTCATGTGTGAGGATCACTTACCAGCAGTGTCAGGTAACCTCCTGTCTTCTTGGGAACCCTACAGACCTACACCCAAGAGCACATGGGCTTAAACTGAAGGTCATCCCACCCAGCCAGGCAGCTGAGCCACCACCCCTATCCCCAGCACCCTCCCACAGTCACACTGGGGCATGGGAAGAAGGCATGAGAAGGATTGAGGGCTGCAGAAAGACACTGGCATATTCTGCAGGGTGACCCATTGATGCAAAGAGGAAGAACATAAACTGGATGAGTCTTGCCAGACCCACATGATGAGACACTGAGGGCAGCAAAGTCCCAGGTTAGTGGTGATATGTTCTGGATAGAGGTATCCTGCTCCTCCTTCTCTCTAGAGATATGGACATACGGCTTTGAGTGGCCCTGGCTCAGCACAGGCTCCACCTCAGGCAGTAGTCTTCAGCCTCTGGTCCACAGAGCTTGCAGGAGAGCAAAGGAGTTCATAAGGAAAAATGAAGCTGTGACTCAGGAACACAGGACTAGACATCTGTTAGTAATTCCTAGACCTCTGGAGGAAAATTCAGGCAGCAGTTGATTGGCTGAAGCTGCCACTGTGATCAGCTCTCACGCACGTGCAGACTGAAGCCTGAGCTGCTCACACACGACAAGCTGGCATTTAAAAATGCTTCATGCACAGAGCCTGAAATAAATAAACTAAATCATCCAGGAGAAAGAATTTAAGTGGAAAAACATCCCAATAATTGAGCCATTTTTGCAAATGTTTTATCTGCTCCCAACCCCCAAACCCAGCCTCCCAACACGGCAAAGCAAAAGGATGGCCTTTAAAACACAAACCACCTGGGATGGGAACACAGCTCCACAGACCTTCATTTAAAACAGCTGGGAGAAAAGGATTTTCAACAGATCTGAGCAAAGGCAGCAGGCTCAGCAGCATAGCAAGGAGAGCCAGAGGGGAAAGATGAGTGCAGCCTCACAAGGGCACTGAGGCTCAGCTGCCATAAAGAACCACTTAGGCTCCCAGCTGCCCCCAGACAGAAAGGCATCCACGTTACAGAGCTGTTTGGGACACTAGGTAGGGGAGCAGAGTCTGAAGGATGGCACACATCCCAGATAGGTCAGCCAGGGAAAACCTCAGCAGCACCAGTGAGAAGGGAGGAGTGTTCACTGAGTATTTCTGTACTGAATTTGGGACAAAGTCAGACGACGTGGGCAGAGCATGCGGGTGAAATGTTTGCTCTTCCATGACAAGATAAAATACATGGCTCACAGGCCCATTTTAACATGCTGAAGTCCCTGCTGACAAGCTGTCCACATGTCAAAGGGTGATCTCTGGCCAGCTGGAGATACTAAAACATCCCAGGAGAGACAGCAGCCTGTACCTGCCAACATTCAGTGGGTAAATAGCTGACTTGAACAAGCACAGACTGGCCAGGCGAAGACAGCCAAGGCAAAGTATACGGATGGCTGCAACTGGGCCAGATCACCAGGAAGCAAAGGAGATCAGCATAATTAATGCCAACCACTCGTTTACAGCTGTCAGATCCTGTTGGCAAATATGATTTATTTTTGTGGGGAGGGCGGGCTTGACTGATAAAACAAACCAGCACTCGTGCCATTCAATCAAGCTCAGAGAAGACGTAGGACTTGGCATCATTTCCCATCTTTAATCGAGGAACTACAACTCCATCAAAGGGCAGAGGCACATGTTTGAAGTTGCTATTAGCTGGCTCAGAACAAACCCAGGACTGGGGGTCTGTGGCAGGGGACAAGATCTCCACCAGAGATTCATGTGCCACAGCAGTATGACCATTGCTGAAATAAAGCATCTGTTTGAGCTACTGACAAGTCACAGAACTTTCTAAGTACAAAACAGGTCCAAACAAGAAACCAGAAATTAAGGCCAGAAAATATGGAAAGCACTAGAAAACACGGCAACTTTTCAAGCTTTGTATATTTAGCTTAGCAAAGAGAGAGGCCAGAGGTGACCTCATCCTAAACTGCCATAGCTGACAAGGGAGCAAAGCCTGCTCCAAGCTAATGGCCCAAGGAATAACACATTTCCCTGGCTGTAAACAGGAACAAGCCATGTCTTTCTAGCACCTTGTGGAGCTCCTTTTATGGAGAGCTGAGGTGTGGAGGAACACGACAGCGTCTGTCAGGCAGGAGCCAACCTGATAGTCTCCCAAATCTTTCCTAGCATCACTCAGCCACTGCTGCCTGAGATCTGCACTGCAAAGGGATGATTCACAAGCCCATGGAAGTGGGATACTTGTGATTACAGAGCCCAGGGGGAGGAAAAAAACTGGGAGTTTTGCTGAAGTTGAAGGACACCTTTACAAGACCATCTAAAGACATAAAACCCCAGTTTTCCAAGTTAGGCAGAGTCAGAGCTTGAGGTCAGTCAGCTGGTGCTCTGGAGGGTGCAAGGCAGCCAGGATGTTACTGGCATCCCTCCACTTCCACATCCTCCTTGGATGAAGAGAGCACAAAATTGACCCAAAAAACCCACAGAAAGAGGACAGGTTGAACGAGGCACTTCTAGGGCTGCAGTGGGAGACACCTGGCAGCTCTGCCTTGGATGCAATTAGCCACCTCTCCAGCTGCCAGAGGAGATCAACAGCCAGGAGGTCTAAGCCCACCCACCCAGCAGTGCCCACTAGATGCCAGAAAGGATGCAGAGAGATGCAGGGACACACAGCCCACCACAGAAAGCCCAGTATACCTAAACCAGAAGAAACACTCCTTGAAATGGCAGGAGGGGAATAACCCACTCCCAGAGCTGTCAGAAAGGGTCCCCGCCAGAGAAGAGCTTTCTCCTTTGCTCCCAGGAGTTGGGAGTGCCAGGTCTGACAGGCAGCTGTGTTGTGGGCCAGGAATGCACATCCCAGGAAAGCAGGGCACACCTGCCTGGAGGCAGGGAGAAGCAACATCAGAGGTTATTAGGGAAGAAATGCTTTTAAGGGACACTAAATAACCCCAGCCTATGCCTTAAATAACCCATGTTCAGAGTAATGAGCCAGCAGCCTCTCCTGGGCTCCTCAGAAGGTGATTCTAGACAGTAAGTCACTGCCAGCCTGCCATCCCTGGGGAAGGATGTCCTCTTACCTGCCAAGGATGGCTGCAGCCATTTCCCCACAGCTCCCAAAAGCCATGCCTGCACCCAGAGCCTCAGGGAAACGCCAGCTCCTGAGCTCACAAGAGCCGGGGGGGCAAAGATGTATGCTGCAAGGACAGCCTGGACATGAGACCTCCTGCTCCATGCCAGCCCACCTCCCTTCCACCCTTAATGAAAGGAGACTCATTATTATTAAAAGAATTCTCTTCGTAAATTATTGTTCAAAATTTGTTTTTAACTTTTCCTGTCCCTCCAAAGCAGCAGCAGACTGGGAAACACAAAGTCAAGACTGCTGAAAGCCAGCACCACTGCACCCTCACTGCTTGGGAAACATGAGCCACAAGCATTCCTGTTAACTTCTGCACAGCACCAGCAAGCCCAGAGGGAGCCACACATCTCATCCACATCCACCAACCTTCAGGACTAGATGTCCCCAAGCTAACCTCATGGGAAGCCGTGGGAAGGCTTCTTTCAACTCTGCCCCAGACTTCCCCACCACCTCTCACTGTCCTCTTTCCTCAGCTGGACCCCAAACCCTCAGCTCCTTTGCCCTACACGCCCACCTCCAGTCCCCTTCTCCTCCCATTCCTCTTCTCTATTTTTCAGCCTCTCCAAAGCTTTCTCTGCCCTCCCTCCCCACCTTGCAACCCTCTTTGGCCTCCTTCAGCTCCCTCTCCATCTCCTGCTCTCCCACAACTTCTTTCTAGGACTAGGCAGCCATGTCATCCTCCCCCCACTTCCTCTAATTCCCTCTCTCCATGGGAGCCAGCATTTCAACCCTGCCACTGAGTCCCCCTTTCATGCCTCATGGCTTTTGCCATCCCACCTGCTGGGATGGGAGACCTGTGGGGGACCTGCTCTTGGCAGGCCTGACCCCCAGCTCTCATTAACAGCACCCTTCCCAAAGCAGGCACACAGGAAATAAATAAATAAATAAATAAATAAATAAAGCAAATCTGTCTCGCTACTCTCTCGGGTTGCTTAAGGGAGTTGGGCTCTGGGGGTGGGATGAAGGATGCTATTTGGAGAAGCTGTCTCCATGGCAATCCCCATTCCCACCACCGAGCGGGCACAGGTCACCTGTTTCCATGAAAGTTTCCCCCTTCCCTCCCAATCCGTCCACCCCAGGAAATGCCAGAACAGCCGCAGGGGTGCAGACAGTCCAGTCCGAGGGAGAAGCAGCAACGACACGAGAGAAGCAGCAGGGATGCTGCTGGCACGGCTGCAAACAGCCTCCCAAGTCCCCTGTGAAGAAAGAGACTCACACTGAGAAAGGCAGGGCATCCCCCGCAGTGCAGTGTGCAGGGAGCAGCAGCACCCACTCCCCTCTGCCCCACCTGGCATGGCAAATCCACCCTCTCCCTGCCTGTGTCCCCACGGTCATTGCCAGATGGGCAGGGGGGCCCTGCTCTGCTGCAGGACATTTGGACAGACGCAGGCACCCTGACCCACGTGCTGCTGGGACTGGGGCAGAGATCAAAATGTGTCCCCTCCCTCTGCACGTGGCTGTGGGCGCTGCGCTTCCATTTGATTTCAGTTATTTTAATTCGAAATTGGCCGCTCCCATTAAACACTCCCAGGTGCTCCCAGAATGACCTACGGTTCCCTTTTTAGCTCTAACAACTCCATCTCTCATGCGACAGATGCGCTGCCGGGACCTTTCCCCAACTCAGGCAACGTCAGCCCGGTGTCTCCGAGCACTCCCGCGGCCAACCTGATGCTTCCGCCTGCGCCAGCCCCCTCCGTGCACGCCCGCGCGTCCGCCACAGGGCTGGCAGCAGCGCCCGATGCCCCCGCAGCAAAACAGCCGGCACAGCTCCAGGAGGAGACACAGAGGATGGAGTGAGAGGATGAGAACAGGGAACTGCTTCTGCTCTCCAGATCGGGGGGAAGCAGCAGTGGTGGTGTCACCTACTGCCAGTGTTAACGCATCTTCCACCAGTAGCAGCGGGCAGCTCCCTGCGGCTGGAGTGGACAAGAGGGTCAGCAAAGAGGCCCCAGCTGAAGTTCCAGGATTGGCACCCAGGCAGCCATCCTGCAGCACAGCGCAGGCTGGAGGGATTCACACGGTTCCTCCACAAGGCTGGGAGTTTCGCCAGGAAAAGCAAGTTTATAAATAGTGTGTTTCAACACGAACCAACGAAAGCGTCAGAACTCGACAGTCAGATAAGCTAAGGGCTGAGCACCGGCCCCTCCACAGCATCCGCCCCCAATGGGAAGGACAGTCCCTTCCCTCCATCATCCAGCTGGCTGGGACCTTCCTTGCTCTCTGGAAAGCCTGCATCTGGAGGTATCTGTGTCAGATATGCCGCTTAGGAACACCCTTGCCACGGCTGCTCTGGTTGCCAGAGCAAGGCAGCAGAGCTGGCTTCAAAAAGACCACAAGCAGCAGGGGTGGCCACTCAGGGGCAAGGGCAAACACAGCAAACAGCAGCCAGCTGCCAGCCAGGGCCAAGAGCAGCAAATTTCAATGTATTGCTTGAAAAGAAGTTTTCATAAGCCCACAGGCCAGAAAGTTTCTAACTTCTCCTCCTGTCCCTGAAGAAGACAGCTGCCCCACCGGTGAGGCTGGCACTCAAAACAGAAGTTCCATGGCATGAAGCATTACACTGAAGGGCCCATACCTGCCAGATCCTAACAACAAGAAAGAGACTCAAGGGGAAAATCAGCTTTTATCTCTGCTTTAAGGAGAAAAGCAGCAAGTTATTAGATGAGAACTTGCTTCTGGTAAACACAAAACAGCAGAAAAGACACCCCTGTGCCCACCAAGCGAATGGAAGGACATCCCTGCTGGGGAACTACCTGCCAGATTGCAAAAGGAAGAGATCTTGATGGTGGTGCCCAAGGGAAGGCATCAAGAGATGACATGTCAGAGCAGCCCCATCAGCTGTCAGAAAGAGAAGCCTCTGACAGCCCACTGAACACATGCAACGCTCCTCACGCCACACTCGCTAACCTTGATGTAAGTGTCAAGGGCTGGGTGGACACGGTTGACTGCCAGATGGATGGACAGCGGCGTAGTGAACGGGAAGGTGGCCATGACCACGTGGCTGGGAGCAGGGAAGCTGAAGATCTTAAAGCCATACTTCTGGAACCGTTGGATCTGCTCTTCTGATGGCTTTGCGTCTCCCTCGCTCAGGATGCGGCCTATGGCGAAGCGGCACTTCTCTGGAGACACCTGATTGAAGGGGACAGACAGACAGACAGGGTCAGAAGAAGAGAGAGGCTTGAAACTGGCCAAAACCTCAATCTGCTGAGCATGGAGGCAGGAGATGGCCATAAAACAGTAAAAGCAATGGCCCAGCATGATTGGGCACACCAAGGCAGGTGCCCAGTCCTAACCCAGGCTGATCCAGGCCTAAATCATCTACACTCCTCCCAGCCTAAATGCACAGCCCAGTGGGGAAGGTGCTGCTCCTCTCCTTGGAGGGTAGAGGGACTTGCAGCAGAGAAGCTAAACCCCACCAAGCAGCACATTCAAACATGTCACAGGTGACAGTCACTGCAGGAAATGTCTCCTGATCCTGCATCAGAGACCCCACTGTCACCAAGTGGTCACTGCCATCCCCTTTTGCTGGACACCCCTGCAAATCATGGAGGGGGCTTAGAGATGGGATCACAGCTTGCCTGGTTTGCCTCCACCCCACCCCCGAGGAAGTCACCTGGCAGCCATGTGCACATGCCACCAAGCAGCATGGGCCACTGGCACTAAGCTGGAGAGAAATCCAGAGGCTGCTGGGTCCTTCCAAAGTAGGCACACTCAGTATGGTAGTTTTGGGGTGGGGAAACTGAGGCAGGTAAGACTTGCATGCAGTCACCCAGCTGTTTGTAGTAACACAAAGAGAAAAACATCCACTTCTATCCTGAACCCCAACAACATACAAAACCTAAAAGATGCTCTCCTTACAAATTTGAGGATGCCTCCCATGGGTTGCAGGGCTCTCAGCCCAGCAAGTGGGGTGCTCAAACTCCTGCTACCAGCACAATGAAGGCCCACGGGACTCCAGCCATCTCCACACCAAAGCTGACCCAGGCCAAAACTTTGATTTCTAGTTTTTAACAGAATCCCACCACTCGAGTTCAAGCTTACCCACAGCCCTGGGCAGGAATGTGGGAGGGGGCAGGACAACCCAGCCACTTTCCCTGATACAACCTAAAGGCACAAAGGTGTCACAAAACTCTCACAGGGACGATGTGAAGCAGAGAGAGGATGCACCAAGGCCAGCGTTTTACTGGTTCCCATGCCCATGCAACGCCACAAGGGGATCTGTGCTCCCTTATCTCATCCCTAACTTTGCTGCACTAAAGCTCACCAAAGCTGCCTCCTGCAGTGTAACTTCTCTCTCCACACTCCTTGCCCTGCCTTTCCCTTAAACACTTTTTGATGTCGCACGGCGGGACCGTTCCGGAAGGGGAACACAAGCAGCTGTAAATGGAAGGAAGAAAGCAGCCTGTGGAGCAGCATCCATCAGGCTGGGGACACGTCTCATGGCTCGCTCTTGCCCTCCTGCGCTGCAAGAGGGAGCTGCACACAGGCCTGTGCCCAGCATCCATCACTGCTCCGGGCAGGAAAGGAGAAGCAGATCCACCCCAAAGACAGCAAGAGGCAGCCGTAAATGGCATCCCTGGGAAAAGAGCCAGATGAAACAAGGAGATATGAAAATCTCGATTAAATTCCTTTAAACATTCAATCTCCATTTATGTCCTGAGCAAAGACAGTTCAACCCCAGCCCCAGAGCAACTGTTGGAAGGACTGGAGCGGGCAGCAATGCTAGGCCAGGAATGTTTGCTTCCTCCCTTCTCCTTTCCTTTTCACAGCAAGTAGCCCCACAAGAGCAAAGCCCACGTCAAGGGAGGGAGGGAGGGAGGGAGGGAAGGAATGCTCCACTTAAAACTAATTTTTCCCTAACAGATTTGTCTTTTCCAGTAGGCAGGTGCTGATCAAAGCCTCTGTTCCCCCAAGCATCCTGACAGAGCAGTTCTGGAAATTATTACTTAACCTATCCAGCAGCTTTGCCGATTGGAGGAAAAGACATTTCTGCATTCACAGAGCATTTTGGCCTTATCTATCCAACACTTGAGCACGGGCTGGTTGCTGAGCACACAGACTGCAGGCAAAAGGCCCTGGCATGTGCCCACAGCTATACATGAGCAGGAGCTTGGCTGCAGCTGAGCACAAACCCACCCGCCACATCCATTCCTTGCTGAGGAGTTATTTTTGTTCCTGCCAGAGGTGGGAAAAGGAGGGACAAGTCCTCTGGGCTGCTAAATATTAAAGAAAAAGGAAAAAGAAAAAAAAAGTAGTTGAAATTAATATTAATCTTGTCCATTAAAACACATAAAATATTGCTGGCAGGGGTTTGGCAGAACTCGAGGAGCATCCTTGTGTGAATGTTGGAGAGCCAAGAGTCAGCAGGGAGCCCCAGGGACGCTGGTGGCAGCGGCTGCCCTGAGGCCTGGCATGACCCTGAGGCAGCCCACATGCTCCAGGCCATGGGGCTCCCCCCAGCCCCACTCCCAGCCGAGAGTAGCACATGGCTGCTGCTCTCCAGCTCAGCATTCCCATCCTCTCTCCTAGCCAGAGCTTCCTTTGACCGTGAGTCCACCAGCACAGTAATTGCCACATGGCACTGGCTGGTCACCAGCCCCTTCCTGCCCCAGTTTTGGGGGCACCAAGCCCCCCAGGAGCCATGGCTGGGGGTGGCTGGCTGGCCAGAGCCCTCCAGCACTCTGCCAGTGACACTGTGGGACGTAGCCAGCACGCTCTGCTGCCTGATGACAAAAGGTCTATTTTTGGAGACAAATCAACATCCGTGGCAAGTGGCCAGCTCTGGGAGGGGCAGCTCTGCCAGAAGGTGCTTCACCAAGGTCAGGAGAGCACTGAGAATGAGGAGGAAGAGGAGGAGGTCATCTCTTCCTCTCAGGGGAAAGGCAGCCTGGGTGACCGATCCCACCCCGCAGAACCTCCAGGAATGAGGAGCCAGCAGTGCACACCATCTCCCATGCCAGCATGGTTCAGTGGATATGAGCACACAGGGTGCCCCACGGGATGCTGGGGTGCTCTGCACCTGAGCCAGCATGTCAGGTATGAGCGTTGCAGTCTCCAGCCAAGAAACCAAGCCACAGCTGGCCCTTTCTTCACCTGCCCAGAGGCAAGAGAACCATCTGCCCCAAACACATTTTCACTCCCAGCACCCTGCCTGGCCTGACCTGCCTGTTGATGACATGTGGATCTCTGTTGGAACCACTTCAGGAGCCACAGATCAGCCCGTGGAAGGTCCCACCAGCACCCCAGCTGCTCCAGCAGACCAGGTCTGACACTGTGCTTGTGGATGGCAAGCGAGGGGGCTCCTGTTACTATGCAGAGCTGCAGGCACTGCAGCTACATCCTGCACAGCCCCCCTGGGTCCCAGCCACCACAGTGACTACAGAGACAGGAGGCTCAGGCCAATGTCACCTGCTCAATGTCATGAGCAAAGGCAACCCTTCCAGAGAAGGGCAAGGTCTGTGGGGCTGCCTGACAAGCCCTGGAGGGCAGGTTAGGCTCTTGCCACAAGGAGGAACAGTTGGCTTCCAAAACCCTGGCTGGCCACCAGAGACAAGGCCTGCAGCCCCACTGCCTTCTCCAGCCCCAGGGTGAAGGCAGAGATGCAGCAGCTACAGGAAGAGGAGAAAAAGAGACAAGATCTGAAAGGGGAGGCAGTTTGACTCTGTACTGACAGCCCAAATTTTCAGGTTCATGTGGAGTTACTCCTTCCTAGCCTCACCTGGTGCTACCAGGGAAAGCATTCTCTGTGCCAGCCAGGGCAGGAGTTACCACAAATATCCTTATCAGTATCTGTGGGCCTCAGCAGTACAGGCTTCTACTAGCCCAGGCTTCGGCAAACAAAGAGCCAAGGCACAACCCCCTTGACACAATGGCAGCTGAAAGGCGGCAGGGCAACCGCAGGCACACGCACACCACACCCTTGGAGCAGGACAGCACTGGGAATGGACACTGAGCCCTTCCCACAGCACTGACTGCCTGCTCTGCGTCCGGAGACCACGGCAGAACAAGCAGCAGCATCAGGACTCTCAGCTCCAGGTGAGGAGCTCAACTCAAGGACACAAATTAGTGGCAGTGAAATGGCCGCTCTGACCACGTGAGTCCTGGCACCCCCAGGCGCTCTCCATGGCTCCTGCTCTAAACATGACACTTCCTCCAGACAAAAGTGTCCAAGCATGCCTAGTCAAACCCTGCCTCTGCCCAGCTCACCCTAAGGAGAGAAGTCATCTTTGCCATCATTCTTCCCAGGCCAAGAGGCACCATAGTGTCTTCTCTGCCTCCCATGATCCAGGTAAGTAGACACAAGTCAGGGCATCACAGGATGTAAGGACACAAGGTGGCTGAGCACACCAGGCTGCACTGTGCACTGCCAAGCTCAGTGCTTTCTCACCTCCAGTATTTTCCTGTCACAGCTCACTCAGCACTATGTTTTCATGGACAAGTTCTTCCCTCAAAGCAGGTCCAACCCTTGAGAGTACCATCTTGCAATCAATGAAACAAGGTTTCTAAAACAGGACCAGCCACCCTCAGAGCAGAAGAACTGGGTGAGGGCTACCAGCCCAAGCACTGTGCCCTGCACCAGCCCCCAGTACACGTGCCCAAGCACACATGCACAGCTGCTGGCCATTCTGTTGTCCCTCCTCCCCACAGATTCCTCCACGGTCACACTAGCTACTGCAGAATTACCGGGGAGCCAGGCTGTCTGCCCCAGACAAATGCCCACATGCCATTATTTGGAAACCCCAGAGTCACTCGGCATCAGCAGCCAGGTTCCACCCCCCCAACAAGTTCTGATGCACTTTTGTTTGTTCCTTGCCTTTAACTGTTCCCATGGAGTACTGGGCTCTGGCTGGCAGCCATCAGGCAGCGTGCTTTCTGCTCACCTCTCAGCCTGAGGAGCATCATGGAGCAACTGTTTCATCAGACAGGAGCCCTCAGCACGCAGCACCTGAGGTTTCAGTAAGAACTCTCAGGGGATGGAAGAACTACAGGGAAGCTCAGAAACACATGAGAGCACTAGAAACGAGAGAAGGAGTATGGATGAGAACAGACCAAGCTGAAGAGACCACCTGCTTTCAACCACAGAGCTTCAAGTCCAGAAGGAGCCTTGGCTGCACATCCAGGGAACATGCTAAGGAATGCCTCACCTTCGGGTCCTGAACACTGGCTTCTGTTCCATAGCCAGATCTGTTATCCTGCTGATACCCTGTTCAGCAGAGGATATCAGAAGATACCAAGCTTTGCTCACCCAATGCCTTTCAATCAGGATTATGCAAAATCTCATCTGCTTTCAGGTGCCTTTCCCACAGAGGATCCTCTGTAGATCTGGGAGACCTTGTGAACCCCAGTGCTCACCTACAGAGGATGGGCTGCACGTGCCTGAAACACAATTAGGGAGCATCCCGAGCCGGGAACCCGGGTGCTGACCATGAGAGCGTGCTGGCCTCGCCGGGCACACCTTACCGTGTGAGGGTTGTCATAGTAGACGCCGATGGAGCAGAGCTTCGAGGAGATGCTGCAGCCATCCGTGAAGAGCTGCCCGGATTCTCCATATGGGCCCACCCTAAACTTGTAGGCCAGTGTCATGTTGCCGACAGGGGGGGAGCCAGCACTCACAACCACCTCGGTGAAGAGCCCCGAGTAGACGACAAAACCGAAGATGGTCAGCAGCAGCAGCACGACCAGCGCCGCGATCAGCCCCAGCAGCACCCAGTCAGTCATGATGGACTCCTGGTGCACCATGGCTCCTGAGGCACTGGCAGCAAGAACAGAGAAGAAAAAGACAGGCAGTCAAGCGATCTCTCGGGCAAAGAACTGCTCTCTAAAGTGATTTATTTGCAGCTAAATGCACTCTCTTCTCTCTTCCAATTCTTCTTATGTGTGAAGCTTAATAGAGTGGAAACCCCCCAGAAGCCTCCTGCATATTAGTCCCACATTGCATCAGCCTGTTCCAATTGGTTACCAGGTACAAATCATATTGCTTCAACGCCACTTGGGAATGAGGTGGTTTTGAAGGGAGGACAGAGAGGCATCACCTCCATCTCCTCAAAACTGTTCAAATCCAGTTCTGCAGCCAGGGGAGACCAAAAGCCACCCTGGGAGCCTGCATCATGCAACAGATAACAGATACACAGCAACTGGGCTAAGGATCAGGGAACCATAATAAAATAATTTATCATTTATAGATATCAGGCCCACTGTAACCAGGGCAGCCCCTTTGTCAATAAATCTAGAAGCCCAGACATTCCTGCAATGACCCAAATCAGGACCATACTAGTTCAGATCCAGATCCAAGCACCCAGAGAGGCTCAGAAGCTGAAGACCCAGCTAGAAAAAGCATTCCCAACACACTCAGGTACAATGAATTACTGGTATTCCTTTTAGATGTCTTTTTTTAAACTAAAAGAGTTTTTATAACTTCAACAAAGGCTTCCTGTTTTGTTTGGCATCTTTTCTCTTGCGCTCACTGTGGGACACAGCAGCCTGGTGAATACCTCCCGCTTGTTTTCACCCACCAAGTGCAACCACTCTGGGGAGTTGCAACCCAAACCATTCCAGGAGAGTTGTTTGTGTTTTACACTCCCTTGAAACACGGCTCTGGTCACAGGGAGTGGTTGCAATGCCCCCCTGGGACTTTCACAGAAGGTAGGTTTGGAAGTGAGCGTCGAAGTAAACAGTCCACCTTTACCTCTGTGTGTTAGTAACACACTTTGTCCACAAAGAGTCGTTCACCGAGGCTGCTGCTTGTTCACTCAGCTTTACAAGAGAAAAGCCACATCCTGGTAGGAAGCGCAGGCGGCTCCGCTCTGCTCAAACCCAGCAGGCAGAGATACGGCATAACCAAGCCCTGCTGAGCCCAAACCGGGGGCCACGCTCCTGGGCTGGGCACCATCTCACACCATGACCCCACTCACCTGAAAAACCAGCTCAGCCCAGAAATGCTTCAAGACATCTGATCCACAGGGGTGCGGGATCTGTGGCGCTGCAGCAGGAAAAAATAAGTATCATTGCTTCCTCTCAAACTCACGGGGCCAAAAGCAGCAAAACAGCTGCGGCAGAGCAGCCGAAAGGCGCCCGGTCACCTCGGACCTGCTCCCCAGAGGAGCGGTATCCCGAGGAGGACCTCGGGACCACGCAGGCCAAGATTTCTTCCCAAAACTCTGTGGCTGAATGCACGGGCACCAAGAAACATGGAAATGGGAAAGGAACGGTGAAAGAGGACGATGTCCTGCCTCTGCTGGTGTGTCCCAGCCCGGCCGTCCCCGGGGACACCTGAGCCGCCCCGGAGCTGCTCCCGGGTGCCCTGGAAGCCGAGAGCTCCCGGAGGGATACACCCGTCCCCGCAGCGCCTCGGCTCCTCCCTGTAACCAACACAGACCCGCACTTCCAATCACGGCTCCGGTGAATTCCCCCGAGCTGCCAGCCCCACGCCCAGCCCCAGGGCCCTGATGGCAGCCGCCCCAGAGAGCAGGGTATTTTTGGCTGTTCTTCACAGTTCCCGTGGCTCGTTCCCCGCCGGCACTGGCAGGCACTGCCGGTTCCCCCCAGCCCTCCCCACGGGCCGGGGATGTCACCTCCCCTTTCCGGCCGGGATGTCGACCCTCCCGGTGCCCGTGCCCGGCGGAGGGTGGGAGTCTGCCCCGAACGGCCCCGCAGCCCCGGGTCCCGCCTGCCCAAAGGCAGCGCCCTTCGCACCGGCACCGGTGCAGCCCCCGCCACGGGCGTGCCCCCCGCCGGAGCGCTGCGGGACCCGGCCGGCGCCCTCCGGCTCCAAGCAGGCCGCGGCCTGGGGGGACCGGATTGGCGTGGCACTGCCTGCCGGGCCCCGCAGATCCCCGCAGAGCCGCCCCCGCCGCGGTGCCGGGCGGGGTCCCCGGGCACCCCCCGCGCTCTCACCGGGA
>NW_024580659.1:3187494-3200392 GCF_017639235.1 Corvus kubaryi
GTGGGCGGGGCGCGGGGCCGCGGCGGCGGCGGGGCTGGGGCGGGGCTCCCCAAGGGCCGCGCTTCCCTGCGGGGGCCGCGGCAGCGCCCCGGGGGAGCGCGCCCCCTGGCGGACGGGCGTCGGCAGGGCCCGGCCTGCGGGCGTGCACGGGTTCGAGTCCCCCCGGAGGCTCCACGGGGCTCCGCACAGCTGCCGGCTGCTTCCCGACCCTTCCCAGGGCCTCCCCGGTTGCCCAGCCCTGCCCCCAGCAGGAGGGCTGTGGATGCAGGGTTCCCAGACCCCTGCAGCAAGGCGGGGGACTCTCCTCTCTCCTCCCAGCCCGCGCACCCTCCAGGTCACTGCTGGTCCTGAACGCTGAACAGCGCCGTGTCCTACAGCCTACTGGGCTGCGGCATCCCGGCGCACATCCCGGCACGTATCCCTGGTGGCTGAGCCTCCGGTGAATGGGCCCCTTCCCTCGGGCGCTGGACAAGCAGGTGCCACCCTCAGCGTCACGGCCCTGACCACTCGGCCTGGCCCGGCCGGTTGCGGCAGTGGGCAGAGCTGCTCTGCAGCACCCGAGCCCTTCCCAACAAACCCAGAGAGCGTTTTGAGCAGCCGCTCGCAGGTTCCATCTCCGGGGCTGTTGCAACCTGGCAGAAACATCTTGGCTTCTGCCTGTGTTCGGCCTTTCCCACCGCCCAGCTGGAAGGAAAACCAGCAAGACATCTCAGACAGCACTGCCCAACAAGGGGAGCACCAGGTGAGCCAAGAAGCAGCCTTCACACTTCCCTGAACTTTCTTCAGCCTCTTCAACCCTCTTAGCAGGGAAAGTTTGCTCTACCTTTGTTCATGAGCCACCTCCGGATGTAGCAACAAGGAGCAGTGGTGTTTGCTGCTGCCCCTCCTGCTGTGGTTTCACACCCATTTCCCTACATCCCAACCCCCTTCACCGGGGTTGGGTTTTTTTTGTTTGCAGAGGGAGCCCAGCCACTGCTTTTCACCAATGTGATCATTTATGAACAGCAGTGTGAAATACTACAATACATCAGTACTTGCCTTTCTTCAGCAGCTTCCTAGTGAGGATCTTGAGCTTTCCATAAACTGGAATTAGTTAAACCTCAGAGGCCCTCCTTATATTTGGCATTATAACTCTTTTGCAGCTGGAAGAAAATATTCCAGCTTGGTTACGTGTCTCGCCTGGAGCCATGCAGTAAATCACTGGCAAGAAGAGGAATAGAACTCAAAAGCCCTGCAGTTGCCAGCTCTGACCATCAGACACTTCTCCTTCCTCCGGCCCTAAAGTTCTTTAAATCTGCACACATTTAGTACATAACACATATATTTCTCCATTACAACAGCAAGTACTAAAGTTTGGGTCTCATTTAACAGCTCCATGCCTTCACTCTGAAGCAGCACATTGGGAAGAAGTGAGGCAGAAGGATGTAAAATGTGCTCTCCAGCAGGGCCCTGTGTGTCAAGGTATGGTAGGCACAGATTTGTGTGAGCCTGCCATACATTTCTAACAGGGGATGCAGATCAGCCCATTCTCATTTGAATTCTCCCAAAGTGGCAGTCAGAAGTGGAGGTGGGTTGTGAGCAGAAGCAGAAGGTGTGGGTGAGCTGCCCCACCTCTCAAGCTCCAGCCAACATTTCTTCATCAACTTTAGCCTCTCTATAGAGGGACCCGAGCTTCATCCCAGAATTAGCAGGCAGAAATGATGCTCAACAAGGAAGTCACCTCATCTCACTCCCCCAATACTCCACATTGTCTCAGCAGGGTACCTGTGCTGGGATATTCATCTCAGCCCAGTCCTTGGCTTCCCAGTTCTGCTCACACCTGCTGGACCCTCCACCCTCTGCTCCAAGACAAGACACTTTGTTGTCCTTCCTCTCTCAGTTGCTTTTACCTGCTGGACAAGGTGAGCAGAGCTTTGCAAAGGTCACTTCAGGTGCCCAGTAAGCAAATAGATGTGATAAGGATACTGATCACCTTGGGAACATGGCAAAACACAAACGGCTCTGACTAACTCTGCATGGAAATACCCTCCCCTAGAGGGGCAGGCAAGAGGCCAGAACAGATCACATGGCCCTGGGGAATTTCCATCAGCACAGACACAGATGGGCTCCACTCCCAAGTCCTTCCTGGCTGCCCATAACAGGAACTCTGCATTACCGTTGATGAACCAAGACCAGCCCTTGGTCACTTGAAACCCAGGGAGACAATCAGCTGTGGGAAAAACTGGAAGGAAGGCAGCACAGGCACATGGAAATGCTCACCTGGTAGGTCCTCTCCAGAGGAAAGACACTGTAGAGGGCAGGCACTGTGCTGGCAGAGGGCAGGACTGGGCTGTCTGTGTGGACAGAGTGAGGGCACAAAGGGCTATTTGGATGCTGCTTGGTCCGGTAAGCTGGGACCAGGCCGTGGCTCATTTAAGTCAGTAAGGTTTTGGCCACTGGCCTCCCTAAGCACAGGGTTAGTGGTGCTGGGAGCAGGAAGCTTTCTGGGAATCATTCACAAAGGCTACACATGACAGCACAGGTTTACCCCGCCGCACAACGGATTCCACTTCTCAGCACCCAGTGCTGACACATAAACTTTTAATATTTGCCAATGTGGAGCCTCTTGTAGGATTGATACATTTTCTAAACCATTCTTAATTTGTTGCAATGCAGCTGCTGTTGATGGGAAAACCTCAAGATGAGACCAGGAAGGGCTCACATACAACCTGGCATCCCACAAGGGCCAGGCCTGTGAAAGCCTGCGAACAGCATGAGGAACTTGGCAGCACTTCAGCCCTTGACCTTTTGGTACCTCTGCTAACACGAAAGAGGAGATGCACTGAAGGATTAATTATTGATCCATTGGTTTGCCCTCAGATTTAAATTAATTTCCCACTGCAGGACAGGAATGTTTCTTTCTCATGACAGGAATAAAAATTCCAGTGTTACAGAGTAAGAAAAGACATGTACACCTTTTCAGACAACCTTAAAAGTGTTAAGAAATTAAGCAAATTATTCTTATGGTTAACTGTCTATTTAGGTCACAAGTGCTAAACAGCAAACTACTTTCCCCCATGATCTATTAGCAAAAATGGTCTCATAATTTAATGCAGTTTTTAAGTTAAGAAAGAACTTTTCAGACAGACACAATCTTCCCTACCTTCTGCCTTTGGAAACCAGAAGGATCAAGTTTAGATTCTCACCTTGTGTTCAGATCCCAGTCCTGAACCACACAAACCTGGGAGTTGTAGGATCCAGTGGCTAAAACAAAACTAGCCACCAAACCAAAGAGAATGGGTGGCAGTGACAGGCAAAACACTCAGTTATGCCAAGACATGGAGTGGCAGGACAATTACTTCTGTCACAGGGAATTTCCATGGATACTACAAGCAAACTTCCATACAGTTGTGGAAGAAAAACTTTTGTAGGTTGTAGCCTATGAGTTCCTCTTGTTGCTATCAAAGCCCTAAACATCAGATTGGAATTCTGCACCTCTGATTATCAGCTATTTAGCAAGATACTGAGGTGGTTTTTATTTAACAAATTGCAATGGAGCTTTCATCTCTTCCTTTCAAATGTCACATCACCTCTGGTAGCTACTGTGAATGACAAGCAGTCATTCAGACTCCCCTCCCCAAGGCCAGCAACTAAATTTGTACATTGCTTTGATTTTCTGTGAATAAAAGATCACTTACAAGCCTGAAGAGATGCATTATTCATCTTTGAACTCCCCTGAAAATCATTTAAAGCTGTTTATAGCTCCAGTCACTTGGAACTTGGGTACGCAACCTTTGACTCATGACCAAACAGGTCTGGCCAAATTCCTCCCTTGGTGCCAGGCAGGGACCAGTGCTCCAGAAGGATGTTCTTACATTGCTAGCAATGCTTCTCACAGACACCTGTGTTTGATCCAGAGGACAGTATCTCCCTTTGCCCATGCTGGGAATATTTGTACCTCTTACTGCAGTGTATCACGCACACACACAAAGCATGGAGCTATCCACTCCTTTTCCTGGTGAAAAATGTATTTTATAGGGACATTTGCATTGAAATATTCTCTTATTTCTCCTCCTGTGGCATGCCTTCAACTTGCATTGCCTTAGCAGCAACTGTGTACTTCCTTCTTTACCCTGAGGATTATCTTCCATTGTCTTCGAGCTACAGAAGAATACATACCAACAAACCAGGCCTTCCTGTCTTTTTTTTTTTAACCTCTCTCTTGTACACGAAGTCTAGATTAAGTTTAGGTTGTTTTCTTGCTGAAAACACGAGATAGTTTACCCAGAGTATTTTTCCATTTTCCATCTAGACAGACCCAAAACGGGAATCAGGAACACACCACGCTCCGTCTCCCTGGGTTTGCAAACTGTGCTTGCAAAAAGTGCTGGGTTTAATGTGGATTTGTCAACAAGCTCATTCTCTACAGCAACTGACAATTTAGACTGTCTTCCAGAATTTTAATGAGGGATCCCCTAACAGGCTTCAGGGATCTCAGCAGGATTTTAAGAGCCTTACACGATGTCATTCTAACCAGAGTCTGACGCTCCACAAAGCAAAGCAGCCCAGTGGTAATGACACCAACAGAGTTTTCATGTCAATGGCTCTCCTTTAGTTTTACAAGAGTGACTGCAAAAGGAACAACAAGCAGGAACATTTGTTTCAACCTTAATTGCTAGCTCCAAAACCAGAAAATTAATTTCTTATAGCCATGTTGTACTCATGTTTTTAATGCACATGTATAAAGAGTGCTTTTAAAAACCTCTCTGGCAGCTCTCTAAAGAGTTACCATTGCAACAACAACTCCAAATTTAAAGTCAAAAGATATTTTTGATTTAAGATTTTCATCTCCTTCCTGGCAAAAAACTGCCTTGCAAAAATACTTCATGAGACTCTTCTAACTACAGAACATCTGTGGGGAGCTGCTGTAAATCTGAGGAGGGGGAGGGCTTCCAAAAGGACTTTCAGAAACCCTGATTATTTATACTCTCATATTTCCCTTTCTTTTCATATTACCTCATGTTGTAGTGGACACACCATTCATAATAAAAGCTATTAAACACAGGTGATTTCTGACATTATTCCACCTCTATGTGACTTCCTTTCTCTCCTCCAAGTGTCATGGCCATCAGCTCAACTTTGCATATTTTGGAGGTTTTTTTGTTTTTGCAGGTAAATCAATTTCCCAAGATTTTAGAAGTTTATGAAGCAGTTCTGTCCTGCTACAAGTCAAGGATCAGTCAGCCACGTCCAGAGCAACCCTTACAGAATCACTTTGAGAGAGCAGGAGGGTCTCCAGCCTTGGGATACGGCCTTACTAAGTAAATTAAAAGGAGGTACTCAGCTGTAGCAGCTAACTCAGAGCCATTCACCACACGTCACACCCAGTTTGCTCCCCCTTGCCAGCACATTTCCCCTACATTTTCCTCTGTTTACTCCAGTACCAGCAAAGGTCCTATTTTTGTAAAGAAATGCAACACTGTGCAGAGGCTGGGGAGGGCCAGTCACACACATCCCACAAGGGCTTGTGCCAAAACTCAGAAGCCCAAAAGCAAGCCTTTTTCCCATTTAATTATGAAACCTCTGCTCCTCGCATACACGAGAGGAAGTTTTATGCCTCTGCAGTGTTTGCTCCTGTACTTTTTGCCTCTTGTCCAAAAAAAAAAAAAGGAAAAAAAACCCCAACATGAAAGGACAGCATCAAGTCTGTCACTGAGAAAAGCCGTATTTTCCAGATAGATACAGCCCTTTGCTGGATTACTGAGGTTAAAATATTGTTTTAAAAAACTCTGCATGAAATTGAGAGATTAAATCCCAAGTTTATGCCTTGGTTTTCCCTTGGGAGGTTTTTGTGCAACTCTACATTAGTCTGAGCTGAGCTACCTGGAACACTTGGCCCAAGTGATCAATTTTAAACTCTTCTCAAATTGAAGAGTCTGTCAAGGCTCTTTGTACAGTCCTCACATTTCAGTATGAACAATTTTAGAGGAAAATGTCCAGAAATTGTCATTCTGAGTTGCAAAAGCTTTGAATCAACAAATATTTCAGTGTGTCAGGGACAGTTCTCTGGCAAATTTGAGTGTTATTTTTCCTGGAATAAGTGATCAAGTGAGCTGATGTGAGTCAGTCTCTGCTGTACACGACACACAAGGCTTGCCATTAGTCCAGACCAGATCAGAACATTAACACTTAGCTGGTGCTGGTGCATTGACTGAGGCAGAGGAAAGGCTGCTGGTTTCTAGCACCAGTTCCTGGGGGAAAGAAGAATTTGGGATTGGAGGACTGACTGGGGCTGGGAAGAGATTCCATTTCATACAGCATTTGGTATTACCTCCACATTTAGCCTTGTCTGAGTAACAATCCATCTTTCTTGGGCACAAAGCAACACACCAAACCCAGAACCACAACAAAGACAGTGCGTGCTCCTAAATCATCAGTTCAGGGTCTCACTACAATTTAAAATGAAGTCATCTGACAGGGATTATCTCTGTGGCTTGAGAAATAAATGACAATACCCTGGGTGGGAAGACATGCTTTTAATCTTTGTCACCTAACTGCTGCCAGAGGACAAGCATGGTGGAAACCAGTCCCCAAACATGTAACACAGACACCACATTTTCTCACTCCCCCTTTTCCAACAGCCAACGAATGAACGCATGTGACTCGCAGAAACTGGGGCTGAGCCACATTTCTGAAGGCAGAAAGACTGCATAAAGACAGCTCCAGCATGAAGGAGAAAAAGATCTTTGTGGCAAACTGAATTTAGCAATGTCACTGGGAGCTTCTGACTCAGCCCTGTTCTGCCCAGCTGCGCACTCCAACCACCACCACTCCACATACCTGCCAAACCAGCCCCCTTCAGCCCACTTGGAGCTCTGCCACCAGCAGCTGGACAGAAGATGACTGGTGCAGTTGTAAAGCAACATCTAATGAAGAAATTCTTTTTATTTCAGGGTTGTAATTAAGCCATACGTCGCAACACTGCCACTGACTGAGGCAGGAAGGCTGCTGATGGGTTGTAGCAGGAGAAACAGCAGATAGAATCAGGTTGTTATTCCACTTCAGACCAGTACACGTTGGCTTGAGTCAACCTCAGACCAGTTTAACGTAGCTGTTTCCTTGCCTGTTTCTGCTGCCTGGCAGGCCTCCCAGATAAAAGGGCTGCTTGCATTGCTGTGGCACAGAGGAGGGTGCTCTGGCTCTGGACGCTGGCAGGAAGGTGTTGTCCAGTTTTCCAGGGACTCTGGTACAACAGAGGGGGACACTGCTACAGCAACAAAAGCTGCAAGATCCCGCTGCCAAATGTTCCACCTCCAAACAGCTTCTCAGGCACACTGCTCCCACCATCCCTGCAGACTGGTGACTGTGGTTTTCACTGTACAGGGACACAAACACTTCATACATCCACTTAAAGCAGAAGATTTAAGCACTTCCAAATTAGCTCCATCTCCTGTAAGTCAAGCTGAACATGTCCCTTCAGTGGGCTGCCCAGACAGCTTAGGCTGCTCCCAGGGGGGCACCTCTGCCTGCTGAGCAGCTCAACGCTGTGCTGACAGCTCCCTCCTCTGACAGAAAGGACTAAAAGCGGCCTAAAAAGTCTGTCCGAGTGTCCCTTGGAGCAGGGGACTTGAATAACCGAGGGATATCATGCATTTTCTCCCATTTTTTGCATGCAGGCAGGGAAAGTCTCCAGAACAGCTTCCCGGTGCTAGAGGACCCCGCAGCCAAACGCCAGCAGCGCTATTGAAACTTCAGTTCTCATCCTGCCTTGCTGCAGCTGATTGGGGGAGCCTTACACAGCAGCAGGACCTGGCCAGGACTTCCTTCCCCTTCCAGCTCTGTCAGCACACGCCAGGTGTCCTGCTGTGGTCCTTCTGTGCTTTGGCTTCTCCAGGATGCAGCAGGAGACAGCAGGAAGGCAGCAGAGCACAGGCAGTGTCCTGCTCAGGCAAGACTGCAGGCTCCAGTAGGTCACTGGCAGGTCTGGGTCTGTCCGTCCTTCCCACTCAGTTTCACACTGAGGGGGAACCCACTGGTGCTTCCCTTCTGACTGTGAGGAAAATATTTGATTTACTGAGCATTTAACGGCAGGATGAAATCCCATATGAAAACTTAGTCCCAGAGGGCAGTTATCCCTGATGTGCTCCCTCTGCTAACAAGGCAGCCTAGGATACTAGTAGAGTGTTGCATGTGCTGAATGTCTGTATCCCATGCGTAAGGCCAAGGGGTTTTTTGCTGGTTCTTGAAACAAAACTGGAAAAGGGGAGCATGGGCACTTCACAGAAAAAAAAAAAATTTGACATTCAAGTAAAATGTTGGGGAATTTTAATTGTTTCAGGATCAAGTTACATCAATATGTTCTCTTCAGTTTACCCTTTAAAACTAAAAAGGAAAGGGGTATTATTTCACTTTTATTTCTAGCACAATTCACTAGAGCTCTTCCAAATATTTCTAAGTTCAGAGAAGAGGAAGAAAACAATCTCAAAGTGCCCCCAAAGAGTTTAATATTAAATGCCTTACTGTACAATTGAAATCTTCTATTCCCTTTCTATTCTATATTCTGTTGTTCTAAAAAGCATTAATATTTGTCTAATAGAGTTATTTCTGGTTCCTACTAAACATCTCTGAATTTTCTCTGTTCTGCTCCATTTACAAACTCAAAGTTCTGGAATAATTTTGTTTTGAGCATAAACTGAACTTCACAGGTCTTGCTTGCTACCTGTTAATCAAACTACATTTTTCCAATCGGGTTTTTAATTCAATTAAGTGTCTCTGAGCATACCACAAAGTACACTTACTGCCATTGCATTTTCTTGCCACAGCAGCTACTGCTCACTTAAAGCCAGCAAAATGCCATGTACAAGCTTAAAGCAAAGCTGCTGTGTTGGTGTGAAATGCAAGATAAACTTTCAGGCAGTAAATTACATTCACCTCAGGAGACCAGGAGGAACCCACACTTGGACAGGGAACACAGACCACAGAGTTTTCTAAGGGCTTTGCTGTAGGATTTTAAGGAGTGCTTGCTGCACCCATGGAGGCAGAGGATAAGCTTGGAGACTCAGAGTTCTTGGAAGATCGGTGTTCTGCTGAGCCTCAAGGCTTTCCAACCAGGGGTTTTCCCAGAAGGAATACAGAGCTGCTTTCTCCTCCTGCAGTCCTGCAACAGGGAAGCCTGACCAATGCCACCTTGGAGGTGCCTGTGCCCCACACAAACCCATGCCTAGGTCAGACACTTCAGCTGCACTGATCTGGGGCTCATAGGCATCCTTTCTCCAACCACAGCTAAGAGCCTGCATTACACTGGAGGCCAGCAACTTTTCGGAGCTTCTGCTCCTCCTCTGCACATCACAGGCTTTGGATTTCCCTCTCTGTGTCAACAGGCAGCTCTCTCTTCTGTGAAAATCCTATCCAGAGCACAGGAATTCTCCCTTTCATCAGGGCTGTCATGACAGGAACCCGTCAAAGCACCCGTGAGCCCAGCTGCAAACTACCACCCATGGACAAACACAAGTGAGTTAATTGCTACAGCAACAGGGAAGGAGGAGGCTCAAGGACTGGCTTTCAAGGTGACCACTTCCTTTAGGACTTCAGACAGGTGACTTGCCCTTCAGGATTCTTTGTCTGTGAGGCAGATCAAAAACTAACTTCATCAAGGCCTGCACTTGGCCTAAATGTGGTGTAGACTAGGCAGGGAAGAAGAGTGATGGCCTAAATGGAAGAAATAGATCTCCTTTTGGTTTGGACTCTGCTGGTTTTACTTTTTTTTTTTTTTTTTTTATATTGGCACCAGTGGGAGAGTTCCCATTTGCTTAATTAGGCCACATATGAGGAAACAGGAATGACACTTGGCATGTTTGGCTTGACCTGCTAATTTTCATCCTTTATGAATCTGAACTGCCTGGGTTCAGATAGAGTTCTTGACACTAGGAGCTGGATATCCAAATCAGCTGGGAGGGGTAAGTTGCTGGGGATTTTGGGGGGTTTTTTTGTTGTTGGTTTTTTTTTTTTTTTAACAGCAGAGACAAACCCACATTTTTATTGTGGTAGACAGATGCTTAACACTGCTCAGCTTATAGCTCTAGAACAAAGACAACATTGACATCATGTTTGGTTGGCAAACATTTCTAGATATTATTCCCAGTTCCTGACAAGACTTTAAAAAGCAAATTATAATGCAATTAACTAATGGTAAGTTATGGAAGGATTCTTACTAAATCATGTCAATGCTGTGGTGTTTGAAGGCAGCTCTCAGTTTCCTGGCACAGAAACTGCATTTACTCTTCAGTCAAGTGTACAGCTTGACCAAAAATATAACCCATGGTACATTCCCTAAGGGGAAAAAAAAAAAGCAGCTACTGTTTCCTATTGTTTCTTCTCTGTTCTTGGTTTTTTTTCCTGATAGCTGTAAACACACTTGAAAGACTGTCTGACTTGAGTGGAATTGATTGCAAAAGGTATCTCTGCAATAAAAATGTCTGCAAAAGATATTCAGGGGTGTTTTAGCTGTTCATGGCACTCAGTTAATAAACCATTTTCCCCCTATATGGGCCCTTATCTTGGCAAAAAATAAATTAATGGGAAGAGGAGGGAGGGACGGACTTATGTTTATGACCAAACCAATTGTTCCTGAATACATTGCTTTAATTCATAAATAAAGTCTCCACACGTCATGTGAGAAGAGCTGCACTTCTGCAGCACCTTCTCACCCTTGAAGGGGAAAACCTGCTGGGGTCCTGGCCATTGTGAAAATCAGGATGAAGACTGTTTTGAACAATAACACACACAAGACAAGAGAAGGTAGCAAGTTCACACTACACTTTCAGAAGGTGTGGTTTACAGAGAGAGACTGGGGATCCTCATTGCTGGCAGTAGGGCTTGTTGGCTACCCTGATTAAAATCAGCTTTGAATCCATTAAAGGCTACTTATCCACCAAATTGGGAAAAACCAGCTCCTGAAGTACTTTCATTAACATCATACCCAAATAGTGCCCACCTGAGAGAGCAGGACCTGGGGCCACAGACCCATCCAAATTGAGTGCTCTCCCTTGGGCAAGGAGCTACTGCTAGGAAAAGGAAGCACACACACACTGTGATCAAAACACCTGACAGTGTTTTGTAAACAAAGGCCAAATTTCCCAATGGATCATGAAAAAAAAAAAAAGTAGTAGGCCACAAGGATCTCTATCAAACAGTAATAAAAAACAACTATGAAAAGAACCTATGGCCTAGAAATAACCGATTTCTGGTTCAAGCCCCACCAAGCTGGTGCCCAAACCACAGGTAATTTCCCTATGGACTTCAGGCAAATGAACTTCTGTCTCAGCATCAGAGGTGGAGGTGTACTGGTCAGCCACAGAATAAGCTATCATGGGCCTCTGACTGTGCACACTGTCAGTGATCCATCAAGAACTGGTACCAAGCTGTAAAAACAATTTACCAGTTAGAATCAAATGTCTGCTTGATTAAGTCATCTTCCTTGCAATGCAGAGCAAGCCAGTCCCAGGGACCTGCTTACTGAGAGGGGCTTAGCAGCTGGCACCAGAGCAGTCCATGAAAAGGTCAGGCTAAAGTTAGCTGGCAACACAAGAGTTGTCAAATGAGGGAATGGGGATGGGGAGAAACACTTAAAATCACACACCAGAACAGCACCAGTTTCTCTTGGAGTGCCCAGGTTAAACAAGCCATCCCCAAATGCCAGCTAAAGGCTGCTGTGCCTGTTCCCAAGGGAACCCTGAGGGACAGCATGGGCTGTTTCTCATCAACCCCCTCCATACTACACTCCCTTTGCAGTGATGCCCCCCTGGGTCCCCTGAGGCCCCCCTGTTGAAACTTCTCAGGTGGGCAAGGAAGGAAACAATGATAGAGGAGTACCCTTCCTCCAAGGTACACTGCATCAACCACAGGGCTCTGCATCCTGGGATAAGGGCAATCCTTGCCATTAAGCTCATCACAGAAATGCTCAGGAGATGCTGTCAGTGAGTCCAACCCTTCCAGCCCCTGCCCTGTGCTGCCTGTGAGCCCCCCAGCCTCCTCCAGCTCCAATAGCTCTGCTCAGTGCCTGCTAGGAGCAGAGCTCACCTGCTCCACTGGAATAAACAGGCCCACAGACAAACAGGGCACTTTAACACCACTGTCCCCACCCACCAGCCACCTTTAACAGAATCAATTAGGTTGTAAAAGACCTGAGATCATCAAATCCAACCTATGACCAAACTCCTCAATGTCAAGCACACCATGGCACTGAGTGCCACAGCCAGCCTGTCCTTAAACACCTCCAGGGACAGTGACTCCACATCTCCCTGGGCAGCCCATTCCAACATCTAACCATTCTTTCTGTGAAGAAATTCTTGCTAATATCCAACATGGTGCAGTTTAAGACTACCTCCTCTCACCCTGCCGCCAGTGACCAGGCAGAAGAGGCCAATTCCCACCTGGCTACAACTTTCTGTCAGTAGCTGTGCAGAGTGGCAAGGTCACCCCCGAGCCTCCTTTTCTCCAGGCTAAACACCCTCAGCTGCTCCTCACAGGACTTGCACTCCAGACCCTTCATTAGCTTCACTGCCCCTCTCTGGACCCACTCCAGCACCGCAACGCCCCTCCTGAACTGAGGGGCCCAGAACCAGGCACAGGACCCAAGGCATAACTCTACCAGAAGAAAGGAGGAACTGAACGGCCTAAAGGCAAACGGGGCATCACGATCTAAGTTCCCACCACAGCCACCTTTCCCCCAGTTAGTACAGAGGGGCCGTGCCCGGCATCGATAGCTCCCCGGGGAGTAGGCACTGATGGGGCCGCAGGGAGCCCAGCAGCTCCCGGCCGAGCCAGCAGAAAGCGCCCCAGAGAAGGCACAAACACCAACCCCACAGCGCAGCCCCGCCACTCCCAGCCCGCGCGGCGTAAATAGCACCGCCGCTTTTAT
>NW_024580659.1:3200792-3227819 GCF_017639235.1 Corvus kubaryi
ACCGGGGGGGCTCTCTACCGATCGGGGGGCGCGGGGGGGCGGATCGCCGGCTTCTCTTCTTCCCTTCCCCCTTCCCGCCGCCGTCGCCGGGTGGGGCCCGCCCGCCCCCGCCGAGAGCCCGCGGCCTGCGGGCGGGGGCGGCCGGGCCCGGCCGGGCCTCTCGCCGCCACCGCCGCGCACGAAAGGGGAGGGCTGGTGGGGGGCGGCCCCTCTGCGAGTTCCCGGGGCCGGTAACGGAGCCTTTTCCGGGCCGCGGGAGCGGGGGAGGGGAGGGAGGGGCGCGGCCCCGGGGCTCCCCCGCGGGAGCCGCCCGCGCCCCGCCCGGGACCCGGTGCCGCCGCCCGGCCGTGGGCGGTGCGGAGGGAGGCGGAGGCGGCGCTGCCCCCAGGGCCCGCGCGGTGACACGGGCGGCACCGGGGGTGCCCCGGTGAGTGGCAGCCTGTTGTGTGACGTCACCCCCGCCGGGGCCGCGCCCCGCCCGCACCGGGGGTCGCAGCCGGGGGTCGTCCCGGGCTCTCCGCGGCACACGGGGCCGTGCCGGGGCGCGTCCGGAGGGGTTGCCAAGGGTTTGTGCGCCGCTGAACTTTTAGCTTGGGGAGGAATCGGCCTTTGGGGCGAAACTGGAAAGTTTGGGCGCTGTTTTTTTGGTGGGGCGGCTGCTGCAGGCCGGGGAAACGCCGGGGGTGGTTTGACACGACCGGAGTCCTGTGCCCCGACAGCCTTACCTGGGCTGAGAACTGCCCGGTGTTAAACTACCCCTGCATAAACCTTTCCTGCCAGGAAACCCATTCCTTTGAGGGCGAGAGGAACCTCCAGACTACTTCAGTTGTGTTTGGGTTTTAAGAGTAAGACCCAAAGACTTCTCCTAGAGGTTTGCAGAGTTAGTTATTATGGACACTCAGGATGAAGTATTGTTCTCAGCCGAATGATACTATAACTACTTTGATATCCCTTTAAGAGGTGTCTGGAATGGGGGTTTGTTTGTTTTTAGTTGCTGCCTCATATCCAGCTTTTGTTTCTCTCCTGGTACAGTTCACCTGTTTGTTGCAGGGAAGCCTTCATGAGCAGTGGTTCCCACCCACCATTTCTCTGTGTGATACAGGATCTGGAGAAAATTAAACCCTAAGACCTTTCTGGGGAATGTTAAGTTTGTTGTTGCTTTTTTTTCCCCCCAGAGCTTAGCCTAAGTGTCAATTCTGCCATCTGTGTGACTTCGAAATGGTGAACTTCTCCTAGAAGCAAACGTCTGTTAATCTTTTTATCTCAGAAATCTCAAAAGTTAATTTTAAGTACCCTAAATGTTGTTTGTGACCCAAAATATAGATTCCCTGATGGCTTTATTTGGGGATTTTTTCCCAGTATGGAAATATGAAGTCTTTCCCTCCCTGAAAAGATGGTTTGTGAGAATATTTGCTTTCTGTTGAAGGCTCTTCTGGTACATGTGTGCCTTCCTCCTGTCCTGTTCTGGCCTTACCCAGGTCTTCAGCCACACAGCACTGGCATTTCTCGTTCAAATATACAGAGTCTAATTCTGGCACTGATTTGGACCGAGGCTGCATGTTTAAAAAAAGAAAAACATTAGCCTTATTTCACTTTAATTAGTTCACTGGAATGTTTAACAGCATATTCACCATAAATCTTTGACATAAATTAATTTGAATGGGTGATGTATATCATTTAACACTAGACTACATGGGGTTTTTTAAAATAATTTTTCAAGACATGAATGCACCTTCATACAAGGGGCAAAATAAATTCTGTCATGGCAGAGCTCAGCTGAGCAGCTCTCATGTTATCCCTCCTCGTTCACCAAGCTCATGCTCTGGCCGAGTGCCACAGCAGCCGAGCGCCAGAGGGAGGGAGTTCTCTGAGCCAGGAATTGACAGTAAAAACATCCTAAATGATCTTAACCGCCACCAGGATGTAGGACTGGTGATGGCTCTTCAGATAAGCAAATTCCAAATGGAAACGTTTTGGAGGGGTCCTGGAAGTATCATCATCTTTCCTCATTTTTCTTACAGTAACTCTTGGTTTTTCTGGTTTTTACACTTAATCTTTTTCTCTCAATGTATTTACATTGCCCAGAACCCTGTGGGCTCTTCTTCACACCATGTCTGTGGTCTGCTCTGCCCTAGACATTTCTGACCTTGGCTGCCTTTTCATTAGCCAGTTGTACCTTCTCAGTTTCTTTCATATTTTATTCCTTGCTGCTGTGGTATCCTCAGGTTCTTTCCAAGCCTCCACTCGGACACCATCTTTTGCCTTTAATACTAAATCTCATCTCTCTCATGTTCTGCTGTGTTGCCTTACAATGTGTCTTTAAATGCAGTTTGAACTAACGTGGAGGAGAAGTGTAATGGGTGAGTTTGAGGAAGTTAGCATGTTGATAAAGCACAACCAGTGTGCCCTTGAAATATTAAATTAATCCACGATGAGCTTGTCCTAGTAAAACACATAATAGGGGTGAAACTCTGTAATACAGAACAGTGCAGTGCAAAATAAATGCACCAAATGACAGCTGACCTTCATTCCCAGTGTACAGCTAAGCACCTGCACACACCTGAATGCATGGTGAAAATCCTCTGCTCCTCGTCTCTTGGTGTAATTCCTCTCCTGCTATAAATAGTGGGTAGCTAAATAGAAAGAGGTAGTTGCTTATTCCTTTTCAGTTAATCTCAAAAATAAGCAAAAATATCCCAAAATACTGTCTGTGGTACACTGGTTAAGTTACTGCTGCTTTTACAGTAACTACTGTTTGGTGTCTGGGTGCCTTCTGGTCTTGATGGGATCTCTGTTACCACTCATTCTGAACTGTGAATATAGTACCAAAAGCTAATTGGAGTTGGTAGAGTGACACTGCCCTGTCCATCCTCTTTTCTGTCCTTTTCCTATCACCATATCTTCATTTGGGAAGGACATTTGAGACTATCAAAGTTGAACTAAGATATCTATAGACCACCTTTTAATTAAGATATTTGCCATCCACACAACTAACAGCCAGTCCATCCTAACTGAATCATCTAATTAAACTAATCAGAAAGTTTGCTTTCTCTGACCACCCTTCATGACCAAGGTCCCTTGTAAAAGGAACAGATGGAGAGTTACAAGTATACCCAGTAAAATTGGGCAGTACACCAAATATGAGGTTTTGCTTCCTCAGGCTCTGACAGTTGTGGGTTTTCTGCTTGCTTTTTTATTGTTGTTTTTTAAGCAGAAACAGGGCTCAATTCAATCTCTTGCTCAGTTAATTAGCAGTGCTTTGCAACCATAAATAGTTCTGTCTCACCTGGCCTGAACTGTCACATTTGGAGCAGGTCGCTGGTGTGGATGTGTACAAAGGGATTCCTCCTCCTCGTCTTCGCAGTTGTAAGGAAGGTTGTCTTTATATGTGTCAGTGGTTTGAAAGAACTAGCAGCTGTCCAAGTACCAGTTCTCTCTGTTTGCATTCTTTGCTAGCATTTCATTTTTCTTATATTTTACACCTGGTGGCTCTTTGTTCTTCACCTCCTGTCTGCTCTGTTGAAATTGTGGGAAGTGAGAAGGCCGTCTCACAGTGGGATCTTGACTGGGTGCTGACCAAGTGAATTGGCTCATTTTTTGAACCTCAGTCCAAGAGCTGTTTGGAAAGGCTGGGTTCCATGTAAACCACAGCAGAACTAGGCTTCTGCACTTGAAATTGAAAATGTTGTTGGGAGGATTTTAAATTATACTGTGGAATGTTGACAGATGAGAATGAGCATGCAGTTTGGGATAAAGAAAGTATTAGAAATAAGAATACAGCCTTTCAGAAAGTTTCAGTCATGAAGCTGACCAGAAAAGTAAATAAGAACGTGAACTCTGGCAAGTTAAATGAAAAATACAAGGACCTGCCCGAGAGACTCTGAGAAACATCATACTAATAGCAAGAAAAAAAAATTTCCAAGTTCATCAGAAACAAGAAAGGTGCTGGATTTTGGAGAGCCAATAGATGAAGAAGTGAAAGAAATATTTGGTGATGAAGCCATGAGTAGAAAGTTAGATGACTTATGTGCATTCCTGTTTCCCATGGAGGAGTCCAGGAGTCCAAAGAGGGTCCCTGTGCCAGATATTCTCTTTATTGAGAACAGGACTCATTGGAAGATTTGTCTCTGCTTGAATTGTCAGCAAAGTAATTTATAGAGCAAAGTGATAAATAGAGTTACGAGGTGCCAAGACCAGATGGTGCTTGCCCAGTGGTTCCAAAGGAAATTTGGGCCTGAAATGACCAAATTACTAATTACGCTGTGTAACTTCTCAATATCTTGAAGCCAGAGAAATAGAAGAGGATTTACATGGTAGCAGTTCTTAAAGATAGTTCAGCAGGATATCACAGTTCAGTGCCTTTTTAAAAAATAAAAGACAAAAAAAAGTTAACCAGCTGGACTAACAACTTAGAGTAGCAGAAAGCCAGTGTGGCTTTTGCAGAGGAAATGGTGCAGCTCATATCTGCTGGAGGTTTTGAATGACTTGAGAAGCACAGAGAAGGGAGGTTTGGGACAAGAGAAGAGGAGGGATCTCTGTTATACCTCTACTGTTCAGCATATTCATAAATGATCTGGTGAGAAAGGTGTTAAGGAGGAAGGGAAGAAAAGACAAGAGCTGATTAGGAAGAATTGCAGCTTGTCCTTCTGACACTGAATTACAGGCAGCAAAATGCCAAATGAAATTTGTTCCAGATAAATACAAAGAAGGGGGTAATCTTTGTTTATGCACTGATGGTGTTAAAGTTAATTATTGCCACTTAAAAGGAAGCTTGCCATAATTCAGTGAAAATGGAAGTTTAGTGTTCAACAGTGATCATACGAGTTTGTATGAGGGGCTTTGGGAAAGGGATAAAAAAAGGAAAACAGAGGAATAGCATCATGGCTCTTTAGTCCTCAACACACTGTTTTCAGTGGGTTGGCACAAAGAAAGATGTGCTTTGAGATACATTGCAACTGGAAAAGCAAAGATGAGGCTGAAAAGAGTGATCAGAGATAAGGAATGGATTCCATACAAGGGGTGCTTAAAAAGATTTGAACTCTTTCTCTTGGCAAAGACATGACCAAGCACAGTCTGGTCTAGATCAAAAGTGATGGTGCCTCTCCCTCAGTCTGCACTGAGACCGCAGAATGCAGCACCACAGAGTGCTTTGAATGACAACGATTTATGTGGCTTCAGAACCAAACAGATGAAATCACAGGAGAGAACACTGTCAAGTGAGCTGTTGGGCACAAAGAATGAAAAAAAAATAATTACCCCCAAGCTGGCAACTGAGAAAATACACTTGCAGAGGTGTCAATGCATTTGCTCCTTCTTTTACTCCGAGACACCTGCATGTGTCAGGCAGTGTTGGGCTTGCTTGGTGTTTGATCTGAAGCAGTGCACTTTCTGGTGGGAGGAGAGGAGGAAGGAACACAGGTGAGTGTCAGTTGTGGGTACAAGAAGATGGTTGTCTGGAAAAGTTAGTGTTAGTTTTTCTTGTCCATATGTGTTTTACTGCCAGTGCCTGAAGACAGAGCCACCTCATCCAAGCAGAAGCCTGCCTTGCTCAGTGTGAGGTGCCCCACATCCCATCTGACATGCAGGCGGTATCTGGGAAGAGAGGACACCAAGAAAAATCTGGCCCAAATGCACAGTGGTTTGCAGATTACACACACATGGAAATCCAAAGATCTACTATAATTACCTCAATATTAAGCCCTAATCTCATTTTGTGCAAAGTAATCTTGGGACTCGGTATTGCATAAGAGAAGTACTCTCGTAAGTCGTTGTGCCTACAGATAGCAAAGATGTAGTCACTGGGAGCAAACGAACAAGAGTGTTCCGTGAGGGCCAAGGACAGCAATGGCACCCACAGATCCTGAGGACAAAATCCTGCTTTCTGCCCCCAAAATCCAAACTTTGCCTTCAGCCTTGGAGAGGGACTTGTCTTGGTAGAGGAAGACAAGGGAGAAATGCTCGAGTTAGTCTTCTTCCCTGGGTTCTGAAATGGTGTTCATTTACTAATTATATAGCAATAGGGAGGTGAACAGTATAGGGGTGAACTTTGCAGGTAGTTGATCAGGAGCACCCTGCTAAGTTTGGTGTTAACAAAACAGGATGCATGATGACAGTGTTAAGACAGAGTTTTGCTCACACATATTGCTGGTTTAGTTTTTAAAAATTTTGACTTAAACATGCTTTAAAAAGATCTTTAAGGAACCTTCTTTTGCAGTATTTTTCTCCTACCAAGTGTTGAATCTGAATTAAATAACCTGGCTTGGAAGGGAAATGAAGGCATCTGTTTTGTTCACTCTTAAAAAACTGTGCAGGAAAGCCTTACAGAGGAAATAAGAGAAAAGCAGTAACTGAACATAGAAAATAGAAAACAGAGGCTCAAAATCATGTAAAGTAACTGGGAGGAAAAAGGAGCTCAAATGACTGTGAAATTATGGGTCTAAAAAGTTGAAATATGGTGAGGCCTTGCCATGTGTCCTGCTAGGAGGCCTGCCTGCCTTTGCTCTCGAGCTGGCTCATCCCCTGTACGCTTGTCCTTGTTTCAGGCCCCAGCTTTGCTCACCTCTCCTTAGGGTCTGAGAGAAGCATCCAGTTATTTTCTTCTGTGGTTGCGTCTCTTCCAGACAGTCCTTTTTCCAGTTCTCCTATAGTTGTTCCTCATGTGGTCACTGTTGTGTAGTTTAATCATCCATGTACCCTGCTCTGAGTCATTTCCAGTTCATTTATAGCCTTTTGACATGGGGAGGATCACAGCTGCACACATCAGAAGATGCAGTCATGCGATGGATTCCGACATCGTCGTAATGGTTTCTGGTTTGTTCCTTTTCCCCTAGTTCTTAATATTGGAATCTTTAAAATTGTAGCACTTCAGAGTATTGTGCTGGTATTTTAAAGGAATTAACTATATAACCTTTAAATACTGTCCTTGAGTGGCAGTGATCAGCTCCCAGTCCATCATTTCATATAGGAAGTGGAATCTGGTTTTTACGTTGCATATCACTTCACATTTTTCTCTTTCAAATTTTATTGGCAAGGCACAGAGCCTGTTAAAGTTCTGAAATCCATCACAGTTAGCCCTTGCCTTTATTACCTCTACATCTTGACATCATCAGTAAATTTTGTTGTATAGCTATTTTTCTTCGCTTTTTCAGGTCATTTATGAACGTTGAGCTGTGCAGGTTCCACGGGTGTTTTTCTGAGAGTGCTGAGCATTTCCTTCTGCCTAGTTTCCTGTCTTTTGGCAGTTATTTACCTATACATAGGGAACTTCTGTGTAATCAGGTATTTTGATTATCTCATTAAGTTAAAAAAAAAAAGGTTGAATGATATTGCACACCTAATCTGCCCAGACTTGGTAATTGACACCTCTGTTTTGATACATATCTTGGCTCTGAAGATCTCTGACCTGAAAATGGAAAGGGTTTATGTAATTTTTTTTCCAGAAAGCTCTTTACATAGTGCAGCAGTTTGAGTTTGAAAGAGTGCTAATATGCAGTAATAATGAAGAGAAGTAGGACACTCTTAATGATTATAATCCCATCAGACTAAGACATCAATCCCAGGTACAATAATGGAATAAGTAACAAAGCGTTCAGGAAGGAATTAAGGCAGTGTCACTCAGCCTGGACTGGGGGATATAGAAACAAGTGGTGTTAATTGTTTTAGTTTGATTCTTAAGTGCAAGTGTTCATCTTAGCCTTCAGTTAGTACTTGACAGTAATTGCATGTCATTTTCAGTGAGAAACTAAGCCAGAACAAAATCAATATGGTTCATATTAAATTTAGTAGAAAGAGGGTAGCTGTAAAAGGCAAGTAGAGGCTCAAGTGAGTCTGTGTGTAGTGAGTTGAAGGAGTTGGACTCTTGGGCTGTTTCTTAGCGGTAACCTGGAAGAAATGCGAAATGCCAGCAATGGGAAGTTTTCAGAGGCTGAAGAAGTGAGGAAGTGACAAGAAAAACCTCATCATAATGCAGAAAATGTAACTGACTGCTGGAGTGAGGAGCATGGTATGGGATTCTCTGTTATTCCTATTTTAAAGTCAAGATGGTCTGCACTTGAGTTAATGCACGGGGTGAAAACTACTGGGGAATGACCAAGCTGTGGCTTGTTTGCACTTGAAACGCAGCTGAGGGTGTGGTTCTCTGATACTGTGTGGATGGATTTAAGGCTCCTGCTCGTAGAGCTGTGCTGCAGCAGCCCTGGGGCATTTGGAGCTGTAATGGACAATATGGGATGGAAAGGTACACAGTGCTGTGCTGCTGGCTCTTAAGGGCCCTCCTGCCTGACGCACTTCACCGTGACACCTCTACTACTTTGTTACTCCTTATGCCAGGAATAGACAGTCACTACTGTCAAAGGTGTAGAGGTAATTTAAAAAAAACCAACCAACCAGCTCTGTGTTGGGATGCTTCAGTCTGGAAAGGTTGTTAGTGAGGAGCAGGAAAAGGGTGAGTGGAAGCAAATTGTTCACTCCCTTTCCATTTCGGAGTTAGGAGGCAGTAAAAGAAACTAATAGGGACAATCTTGAATTTGAAGGAAGTGGCTTTACACAATGTGTAATTAAATTGTGGGAACTCCCTCCAACAGGATGTTGTGTGTGCTGGAAGTTTACATGGGTTCAAAGGGAGTCTGGACAAGCTCATGGAGGAGAAATCTATTTGAGGTTACCAAATTCATGGGAACCACATCTGACCTAGGGAGCTCCTGAGCTGAAGGCTGGCAAGCATGCAGGGGGAAGCTTCTTGTTCATTTTTCCTCTTCTCCCGTAGCACAAGAATCCCCAGTCCTGAGCTTGTCCAGAATGCCAGGCACTAAGGTGGAGAGACCCAACTCCTAAGTCAATGTACCTATTTCCGTGTGTGTAGACCTGTAGTTACAGGTGGTCTGTGAGTCTCTAGGTGTAAGTTTAGGTGCAGGAACAAGTTGGTCCAGTGGTCAGTGTCTGTATTGGAGCTGCTTGTGGGACACAGTGCTGGGTGTAGAGGGTTGCACAGGTCATGGTTTGGGTGTTTTAACAAAAGATAGTTTATGTGTTCCTGGGAGCACTTGGCAGTGCTGAGGCATCATTCCTGTAAAGGCATGGGCAGGTGCTCTGTACAGGGAAGGAGAGCAAAGCAAAGCGTTTTGCTCTTTCCTGCGGTGGTTAAAAATCAAACAAATTTATTAGAATCCAAAACAATTTTCTTCTCTGAGAGGAAGATGAATTGTGTGTTGTCATACTGGATTTTTCCTGAAGAGGAAAGCAAGGGCAAAGACTGTAATTTGATAGGATGAATCCTACTTTGAGACTTCACGTGATATCTCGGATTAGACATACTGTGTCCGCATGACACTCAACACAGATCTAGTGCTGACGGCTGATTCAGGTTTCCTCCAAAACATTGCACTGGCAGGCTTTACACTGCATGAGGAATCTTCTGCCCCATCACAGCCATTGCAGAGACAGCATAAACAACACACTGTGTCCTTAACGAAGATGCACTGTATGCCCATGCCTATTAAACACCTATTGTGTACTTTTGGATAACTCTTAATGACTGTAAAAAATTCATCAGTCATTAAGGGTTCACTGGGGCTGGCAACCAATGTTGCTAAGACCTGATGCAGTTAAGCTGACCCTGTTCCCAGTTCTGGTGATGTGGTACAAAGAGGCTTGAGCTGGTTATTTGTGGAGTTAGCTGAGACCTGGGGAGGTTTATTAGCTGGGGGTGAACACAGCTACGCTGCCCCTGATTTAAAGCCGGCTCTGGAAATGTAGAGCTCTGTTTGCAAGGCACTTTTTCCAAACTAGTAAAACATGCCAGACTTGAGCCTGGTTGACACAGACTGAAAGAACTGTTATCAGAAAGCTGAACACACAGCTTGCCCTGTCCAAAGACCTTCCCAAAGGACCTGTGTTCAGTGTTTAATCCCGTTGGATACTATGCTGACCTTCTGTGTCAGTTTCTCAATTGTACTTCAGTCTTGCAACAGAAAATTTCCATTTTCTCTGTGGATTAAATTTAACGTGCAACATCAGTAGCCTGCCCTATGCTTTGCCAGCTTTGGAACTTTTTTAAAGTGTTAGATTTCATATGTAACCCTCCCAAAAAACCCCAGCAGATAGCTTTTTCTCACCAACTGCTCCCACATAGTGCTGAAGTTAGAAATAGGTCTATTTTGCAGTACTGTCAAACTGCTTTATGTATTGGCTGCAGTAAGGAATATAAATATAACTATTTCTCAAAGGCCTTGTTAGCAACACTTTAAATAATGTGGCTTTTTGGTGCATGAGTGCAAGTGTCCACAAGCAAACTTGCACAGAATTAAGAAGATCTCAATCATTACAGTGAAATGTGTTGACTGTCCCCTTGATAGAGGTGACCACATTCGCGTTTTTAGTGTTTTTATTTCGGTGGTTTGGAATTGAACTGAGCTTCCACCCCAATAATGCTTGATTTGAGGTCATTTATGGTGTCAAGAAGGCAGATGACTCTGAGCTCACAGTGTGTCTGGTTTTACTGTCAGTGTGGCTGTACAGATCAGTTCAGATAATAAGTAAGTGGTCACTTGCAGCATGTTTTGGGGTATGTACTTCTTCCAGGATCCTTTAGGAACCCTGTAGCAGAAACATGGGTTGTATCTGACTCCTTTATGTGATTGAATCACGTTTTTCCTTAATTTTTTTCTTACTTTTCTTTCAGTTCCAAGGCTGTTGGCCTCCCAGTTTGTAGCTTCTCTAAGAGGTGAATTGGGGTCATAATTTCTCTTACTTCACAGCTATTGCTGTGTAAGAGCAGGGCCATCCTGTCTGTGTTGGTCATGTGGGGAAAAATGGCATGATAGCACACACTGGCTTACATGTGCTGAAGGAAGCTGATTTAAGGTAGCAGGATTAGCATTTCAGCAGCAAGCTGCAGTATTTCTGATATTGTTTATCACTAATGAGAAGTGAGCAGCGAAAAAGGATTACAGAATGTATAGTTGCTGGCATTTTCTTTGGGACTTTGGAGGAGGAGGAGGTTGAGATGCTTGCCTGCTGTTGGGAGATGTGGGAATCCTGGATTCTGTTCTAGAGGAGTGGTTACATCCTTCTGCCATTCTCCTCCTGGCCTGTGTGCCTGACCCCTCCCCATTCTCTGGTCATAGTCTTTGGACTGCTTCACCCACTCAGATGCTCTGTGTTCAGTCTCTTTCTTCACTGGCTGTATGCAGCTGCCCTAAAATCAGACCTGTTTGCTTCGGGGCTGATCAGACTCCAAATTGCTCTGCTAGTTCTCAGTTTTGATGCCAGACCTTGCTAGATGGCCAGAAGGCAACTGTGGGAAAAGCCTGCTCATCCCCTCTGCATCCCTGGAGTCTTTGGGAAAACTCTTTTCTTCCTCCCCCTCAGACTTGAACAAAAGTCTATTTTAAGGGTAAATGCAGGTACTACTGAGGCAGAGGCAGTTGAGGAACTGGGACAAAGTCAATTCTCCCCTGTGGTAGGTAGAGGGCAGGGCCTCACTGGTCAGGTTGGAGGACACTTGAGCAGGGTTTCTTCTTCTGGTCCTTTAGCCTGGCTCTTGTTCCTTCTGCTGCCCAGGGCAGGGCTGACTGAATGAGGGGGAAATGAAGCAAGTGAGAAGAGTGCCAGGCTGTAATTCACTCAGCAGCAAACTGCTTCAGTGCTGTCTAGAGGAGTCAGCAGCAAGGCAGTCCTTCTAAGATTTCAAAACCTTTACCTTCCAACATTTTGGTTTTAAGGACTTCAGTAAGATGAGGTGGGAAAGTATTTAAAGGATGTTCCCCCCCACACCCCCAGCATCCTTACTGCATGCTGAACTGCTTCTGAACTGCTTCTGCTGAGTTCTTGCTGACGTGCAATAATCCAGAATTTTTTTTTTTTACAAAATTCTGCATTTTGCATCCTTACTGCATGCTGAACTGCTTCTGAACTGCTTCTGCTGAGTTCTTGCTGACATGCAATAATCCAGAATTTATTTTTTTTTACAAAATTCTGCATTTTGCAAAGGAGCTGCCTGTATAGCATAGAAGGCAACATAAAGTTACTAGTAGTTAATTGGTAATTGAAATTAAATATAGTTGTGATACCTTTGTGATGGTAAAGGGCTGTTTCTTCCATCAATTACCTTCTCCAGGATGAGATCCAGAGTGAGACAGACAAACCTGGCATGTTTGTTGCCAGCCTGTCCAACTTCAGAATGTCAACAGTGTGTCCACAATCCTCACTCATGCTGTGTGGCCTTGGGACCTGCAGGAGAGGAGGCACTGGAAAACTTGTTCCCTGGAAAAATAAATAGCATGCTGAAGAGGCAAATTCCCTTGCAGTAAACAGTAATACTTGGGGGGAGTATGTTTAAAACACGGGAAAAAATATTTTCCCCATTTCTAATTCTTCTGGAGTATTTGGTGGATTCCCTTAACAAGCAGGGCTTGGAGCCTTGGAGCGTCACCGCACTTAGAAACAGCAGCCTCCTGTAACAAGGGTATTAGGGTGGCAACTCTGCAAACAGGAGCTCCTTGTGTTGTAACCTCCTGTGATGTTAGTGGGATTGAGTAAATGATGTCTAAAGCCCCTGTAATACCTGTGAAAGACACTGGCCTAGGCTGAGGAAATGTCATAATTGAATCTCTTCCATTCGGATGAGTCACTTGAGTCGTGTTGTGAGAGTTTCCACTTTGAATCTAGCAGACTAGCTGGTTTTGAGAATCCTATAAATGCGAAGGTGGGAGGAGTGGTTCGTTTAAGAGTGGGGAAAATTGCAGATCTGTTGCCTTGCTGCAGAAGACAGCACAGATTCTCCTAGAAGATCACTGCAGCCATTCTGCTACACTAATTGGGATAAAATGTTTCTTGCTCAGTGTTCTGCATGCATCATCAGTGATGCAGTTCCAGCAGCTTTCTGGATTTATTGGACTCTCCCTGCTCTATGCACTGTGTAAAAGGATGAATGTGTAGTACTTGTGTTCAGTTACAGTGAGGTAGTAGTACTTGGATTTGGTCTGCTTGTTATACCCTCTCAAGTAGTTCATAGAGGTTTTTTAGCTCTAAATGTAGACGTGTACTCACTGATGAAAAGCTGTTCTGCAGCAAATACTAAATTGTGTGTAATGTGCATCTTAAATGAAACTCTTTAGGCCAGAAAAGTGCTTTGATTCCCACATACTGCTGGTACAAATTTGATGTATTTCCATGTTTCAGAATACTTAGGAAAACCAGAGCATGTCAGAATGCAGCAGAAAGACCCGACTGCTGTGAATGCTGTTAGTGTTGTCCTTGTGACACACGCCACTAAGATGTAACTCCATTCTAACAAGCCATTTTTTCTCTATTGTGCTACCAAGATGTTGCTTTTCTGGATCTTTGCCAGACCTGACAACCCCTTACAGCTGCCCACTGGAGAGGAATGTATTTATTTTAGCTAAAAATAACTAGGTGAAAGATGCTGGTCTGTACACGGAATCCTCTAAATTAGGAAATTCAGGGAATTCCTAAATTAGGAAGTGTTCAAAGTTAGATGAGGCTTTGAGCAACCTGGTCTAGTGGAAGGTGTCCCTGCCCATGGCAGGGGGTTGGAAGGATGTGGTCTTGAAGGTCCCTTCCAATCCAAACCATTCTGTGGTTCCTTGATAATGATAAGTAGAAAGAAGTGGTTGTGATGTTTGGTAACTTTCTTCCGAGGTGGATGGAGGCGTCTTATCTAATGATCAGAGCTGACATCCTGAGGCATCTATATCTACCCAGCGTTTATAATCTGGGCTGCTTCTGAAAATTGGAGATTTTAAGTGGTGATCTTTGCATCCTGAATTGAGTTTTGTACAACACGCTTGTTCTAGAAGGAGTTGTTCTGTGGTAATGCTGCAAAAGGTGAAACTAAAGTAAAAAATATGAGGATGCCATGGGTCCTCATATCCATCCAAAAAAATGATCATGTGGTTGATGCTTTTTGTGACAGTCCAGAAGGATCCTCTAGAAGCTGGTGATGAGGGAATTGTAATTACCTAGGTTTTCAGTGTACTAGATGGAAGGGACAGTTCGGCAGGTTTGATGTGTCCTGGTGACTGTCCTGCACAGAACTCTGAGCAGGAGAGCCTCCTGGGGCGGGTCCTGAGCAGTGGGAAGGAAGTGGTTGAGCACACGCTGCTGAAGGGCATCTTGGGTCCAAATGATGTCAACACATTTCAGGAAGCATTCAGGCAGAGAGTTTCATGATGGGCTTTTCTCAGGAAAAAGATACTGAGGAGATTAAATAAAGCTCCTGAAATAATTTTTATACACATCCATAAAATTTTCAAGCTTTTTTAGGGAAGGATTTGTAGAAAGGTCTGCATTAAATGATGTGTTTGGAGATGTTTTTACACAATTGTTGTTTCTTTGTAGACCTTAGACATAGGTGTGCAGAGGGCCAAAGCATAAAGTTCAACTGGCAAGGAACACTTAAAAAATAATCTGAGAGATGGAAGTATTTAGAGGAAGATAAAGGAAGAGTTGATCTGATAATCCATTGAAAAATACAGTTACCCGTAGGTGATGCCCAAAGGTCACCTACCCTGGGTGCTATTGCAGGTAACTCAAGGCTGGGCCAGTCCCAGCCACTAGCACAGAAGGGAGAAGGAGGGAGGATAGCAAGGAAGGATGGATTATCCCATTCCGGCAGCCGCCCACTGTGTCTCCAGGGCAGTTTCATCAATGGCCTAGATAATTATCTGGGAATCATTACTATTAAACTTGCATCTGACAGACTATGATTAAGCTGGAGGGCAGAGCTAGAACCTGAAGGTAGAATAAAACATCAGTCAGCGTAAGGATAAATAAAAGCCTGGCAATGGATATTCAGCTGTGTGAAGAGAGAACTACTCACTGTACAGCCATCAGAATGAAAAAAAGGCTGTGAACTATCAGGAATTAAAAGCTGACTGTATCAACAGTGTTGTGTTCTGGGGAAGGGAAGAAGAAAGAAAAAGACACACAATTCCAGACTGGTGTTTAAGCAGCAGGGTATCCCAGAAGATCAATGAAATTAATCCTTCAGCTTTGGGCACTGTTCATAGAGCCCTAGGAGAAATACTGGATTCAGCTTTTGGGCTCCAGGCTTTGGTAAATTTGTGCCAACTGGACTCTGCCCAGAAGGGAGCAATGGGAAAATGTAGGAAATGTGATTTACAGAGAAGGCTTGAATAAACTGGCATTGTTTTGCCTGAAGACTAAATGAAGGCATATATTCTCAACTGCGCTGGGGAAAGGGAATAATCCATTTCCTTATGGCCACGACAAACAGCATAAACAGTAATGGGCTTATATTACATCAAAGAAGGGTGAGGGTAGACATTAAGGGAAGTTTTCTCATAGTAAGTATTGTGGAGCACAAGAGTAGATGACTTCAGAGGTTTTGTAGGACTTGAAGGGCAGATTAGCCAAAGCTGACATTAAATAGAAGTAACAAGTAGTTGATCTTGACTTGGTGCAGAGGACAGATCATTACCAGTTCTGTAAAATTCAAGTACTACCATTGCTAGAAAGTATTCAAAACCATCTAAAACTATAGAAAGAAAACTTCTATACAGCTTGGATCATTAAAAACCTTCCACAAATGTAAAAATTACCCCAAGTCCCTACGATAAATAACTTTAACTTGTGTACATACATATTTACAAGGTTAAAGAAACTCACTTTGGAGATGGACTTGGATCACTTGAGCAGAGGTGTCTGACAAGGCTGTCCTTGACCCTTGCTGCTTGGTGGGTTGAAGTGGTTCTTCTCTGTACCTGGAGCAGAAGTGCAGATTCTCTGTAATATCCACTGCTTCTTCACCACCTCACAGTACCAAAGTCTGCTTTTAGATGGTAGTTTTACCTTTTTACTTAATTTCATGAGGCAAGAGAAGAGGTGAAAAGGATAAAATACTTTTGCTGTGTCCTTTAAATCTCTCCTGTGCTTCTTTGAGGCCTTCTCCCCTTGCCAGCAGCCCTGGTCATCCTTGTAGAACTTTGTTCTGGATTTGTCATGGCAAAAATTAACTCACAGGGTGCTCCCTCTGTGGTATTTTGGTTATGCAGTCATAGGTATTGTGGTGGCGTTGCTGTTTGCTCCATTTCCAGGAAGCTTCATGGGATGACTAAGCGGCTTCCCCTGGAGTGCCTTTATGTTATGGAGAAGAAAGTCGTTATGGTTCTGTCCTCATTGTACTCCCTCGTAGCCAGGTCACTCCCTAAATCTTTTGCTTGTTCCTGCATTGGTCACAAAGAAATGCCTGGAGAAAAGAAAGAAGAGAGCAGGCACATATATAATGCTGGTTTTGTTTGCTTTGCCAGATCCAAAACAACCATCTCCTTCCGCCCCACCCTGACTCCAGGCTTTCCCTAAACCTTTTCAAGCTTTTGTACTGTCTTTTTGAGTCGAGAGATGCTTTTGAGCAGGTCACGGATTTGTGTGGTCCTGATACAGATCAATACATTGCTCAGCAGAGATCTGTGAGGAGCACCGTGGGCGTCTCCACTTCTAAGTACCCCCTTTACTTGCTGCAAACTGACAGCAGGCTCTATTAACCTGGTAGTGGTGATGCCCAGGAAAGTGGATTGAGGAGTGAGATGCGTCTTGCCAAAATCCTTTGCAGAGTGGTGGTTGTAATCTGAGCAACTGGTTACCTTAAGGTCCTTCTGTTGGTGCTCCTCGGTCCAGCTGACTGGCATTTTGTTGTTAAGACAGCTCAATGTGATAGGAAAATGTTACTGCCCTTAAATTGAAGCATCTTGTATACCATTACCTGGAATACACTTCTGAGAGGGTACCCTGGGACAGTGCTGCTAATTTACTCGTTATCTCGGGGTGCTCCTATCTCAGCCTTCAGAACAGATCAATAAATCTGGGCTAAACCAGGCCCATCTCCTCTCCTCTCTATTATTCTTGCACCTAGTGGGCTCACCAGTGTGTTGATTAGTGCTGGGGTGTGTTTTTTGTTAAAAGGATGGGAATCTGAACTCACCCAAGTCCAGATATGTCTGTCTCTCCAATGGACATGTAGAATCAGTTTAAAAGGTCAATTTAAAAGCGTTTATTAATTATGAGCATCTCGGTTAAAAGCTGTAGCAATTGAATTAACAATTTGTCGTTTTGTTTTTCAGCTATGGCAGCCATTCGAAAAAAGCTGGTTATAGTGGGAGATGGTGCCTGTGGAAAGACCTGTCTGCTGATTGTATTTAGCAAAGACCAGTTCCCTGAAGTGTATGTTCCCACTGTCTTTGAAAATTATGTAGCAGATATTGAAGTGGATGGAAAGCAGGTATGTGAACCCTTCTCTAAGAGCCAGAATGAGCTGGTGTTTGTTCAGAATAGCATGGAAATCTCTACACTTCTTCAGTATGTGGTTAGCACATGTGCTTAGTGCTTATGTTGTAAATATATTTTTAAATATTAGGTATGTTTATGTGGAAAAAAATACTGGCCTTGCTAGAACGTGCTCATATCCAGTGTCTGTTTAACAAGGTGCTTCTAACCTTACACAAGCTGAGGTTCTAAAAGCCATGCAGTCAGTCCGAGTAGAATGTTGCAGCAGCTGGGAGCGGGTGGAGCAATGCAAATCTGCTGAGGGCATGGGGCTACTGGCCTTTGGAACAGAGTTCCTGTTTTGATAGGGACCTGGTATTGTAATTAACAAAGACTAATTCCTGGAGAGTTTTTTTTTTCATACCCATTCCTGGCAACATGCAGCATCCTTCTGAGAACAGATGACAGACAGGTTGATCAAGGGGGTTGATTTTTGTAGTGTACCATCACCATCATCTGTCCTGCTTGTCTAAAGGAACACAGTTCTTAGCAGCCAAGCGTAGCCACAGCTCACTGAGCTTCATCTTTAGTTTGTACTTCAGTAAATTAATCATTAAAATACTTCATTTTAATTTTAGTAAGTTTGAAAGTCAGTTTTTAATCAGTGGGACTCTTGAGTCCTTTTGTTTACCAGACGTGCCAGACACCTGCTCCAAGGGGCAGCTGTAGGTGCTGATCCCTGGGTAGGTTGCCTTCTGCACTTCTGTCAGCAGCATGCTGGGTGATGTGCAAAATTGTCACTTTCCAGGATACTGCAGAAGCACACAAATCAGGAACTTTGCACCCTGAAAGCTCAGCTATTTACAAACCCTGTCAGACAGCCATGGCCTGTGTCTGTTTGGGTACTGTAACCACACAGAGCTGACTCTGCCATGGGAATGCAGGTCAAGCATGTGGCAGGTTTTGGTGCTGAGGGTGCTCAACTTTCCTGTTTTGTCCCTGGCTATGACATTGCCTTTACTCTGGGCTCAGGTACAGCCAAGACATTTTTCAGTCCATTCTAGTTCAGATGCAGTGACTGATAGACTGAAATCGCTCACTTTCAATCCTGACTGGAGAAAAAGAGGGTTTTGAGCTAGTTTTGGACTTGATGTTAAATTTGATTTCCTGCTGTTGCAGGGTTATTTGTGGATTTAGTAATGATAGTTCATGCTTTTTGAGTCTAAAAAGAGCTTTTCTCTCCCATAATGTGAATCATTAAAAAAAAATTTACTTTTAGACTAATATTAGGACATGTTTTTTCCCCAAGTAACAGGTTCCACAATTTCTATATTGTATCTTAGATTCTAAGGACTATTGTTTGAAATATGCATGATATCCATTTCTCTCTCTTGTCACCAAGTCAAACTTCCTCATTCCCTTCTGCCTGAATCTCTGCGTCTCTGAATGAGTGAACAAGGAGTCATGCCCTATCAGCTATATGCAGCCAGTACCTAAAGAAAAATAGCATGAGCAGCTTGAGCAGTATCAGCTGATTTTATTTTTGTAACTACAGGATATATTTTACCCAAGCTCTTGGTCTTCAGAAAATTTGATTACAAAAGTTTGTAGGAGAGCCATACTTAAGCCTCTTCTGTTTGACAGCCACTTACCTCTGTCTTCCTAGAAAAGCATTACCAGAAATGTCCAGAAGTCATACAAAGACAAAGACGTGGTAGGAGATGTGTTTTCTAGGCGCTGGTTCCAGTGTCATGTGACAGAACCATCAACAGACATCTCTTCAAAAATATGAACATTTGCCACAGAATTCACATTTGCAACTGCAGAGGTGACTCTGAGAGAAGGAGTATTTCTGACTGAAATACAGAAGATTATTTTTGTATATGTGTGCAACTTACGGCTTTGTCTCTTCACAATTTAAACAGTTGCATTGCACGCGCAGGCTCGTGTTTGGGTTCCAGTTCTGCCCATCTGTCTTTATCTGAGCTGCTGTGGACTTTTTTCCTGGGATTTTTGAATGTAAGAGTTTAAAGAAGAAGGAACCCACTCCATTGTGAAGGCAGACTCATCAGAGAATCTCAAGCAAGAGTATACCTAAAGAGCTTGATGACAGTTTTGAAAGTTCTTTGTTTTAAATGTTGGCTGTTCCTTCTACAGTTTTAAACAATCTTATTGGGGTGTTCTCCCCTACCTCCAGCAAAAGTAGAAATACCGAGAACATTAAGTACTTTACTTCCTTCTTAGTAACAAGAAGCTTTACACACAAATCAGTTTGGTTAAATTTGTGCACAAATAAGAACAATCTTGACCTTTCTTAGTCACTACAGGTTGCAGCTGTAAACCCATTGAAAATGTGCATAATCCTAAAAAGCATATATCTAGTCCACTTTCAGTGAAAACTGGTGTTTCTGGGATGCTTGTCAGAGAGTTTCCCAGCCCTTTGGAGCTGATTCCCTTCAATTCTTCTGTCTTTTCTGCTGGTAGCTTTTATGTCCTTTTAGAGAATTGACAGTGGTCATAGGTATAAAGAAAAGACTCATAAGCAGCAATAAGTTAATTTTTGGAGTTACAGAATGTAAAATTCCTAATAGTTCTCCTGTCACAGGAGAACATGTAGTCTCCTCCTTTTGAGTGGTATTGACTGAAATATTTTATTCACTCCTGTTGAGTTCCTGGCTGCTGAATCAGAACTTTCCTGGTGATCTGACTGACTCCTTATCTTCATTTTTCAGGTTGAGTTGGCTTTGTGGGATACAGCAGGACAGGAAGACTACGATCGACTTAGACCGCTTTCTTATCCAGATACTGATGTTATACTTATGTGTTTTTCAATTGATAGTCCTGATAGTTTAGGTAAGTAGATCTCTAACTGAGTCAGAACCACTTCTGTGTATCAATATATTCCCCTTGGAAGTTGCACTGTAGAATATATTTTCCCTTGGGAGCTTTCCTAGTTTCAGAATTGGTGCTGGTTTGAGTGTGTAGTTTTCAGACATTAAGGAATTCTCCAGCAACGCTGAGCATCACGAGAGCTGCAGCAGCACTCTGTGTTTGCCCAGATTGTAAAAATTCTCTTCCCTCTCTTCCCTTCCTGTTCAGCAGTATCTGAGTGCCAGGGCCCCTGGGAGCGGTGAACTGTTTTTCAGGTGTGCAGCATCTAGAGGCCAGCACACCTGAGCCCTCCAGGTGCAGCTGCAGAATTGATGGTTTGGCTGTAGTGCAAAAACTGGCTTCAAAATCCTTGTCTAAGTTGTTCTTTCAAGCAAGAAAATATGCCATAATACACAATAGCAAATGTCTCTTCAAAAGCTGAATGGAATTTCATGAAGATAAAAAGGGGATATGCAGCCTGCAGGTACATCCACTGGTGAATCTCAAATGTCTAAGAGCTTATGAAAGCACAGCCAGATGTTTTAGGCTGTTCAGCACTTCCTGCTGTATAGAATTTGTCAAGGTTTTGCTTTCAAAAGCCCTCAAGTCCTCCTTTCACTAAAAAAATAAAGTCATGTAGGGATGTGAGGAGGAGGTTTCTGGTGTACGAGAACAAATTCATTTGCTGCATGTAGGGAGAAATGGAAGATTGAAAATTACTTATCCCAAGCCTTTGTTTCTGTGTATCTGTAATTAATGTGTTGAATGTTTCTGCTACAGTAAGGGGAGAGCTATGGGGGGTTGTTTTGTGTTGCTTTATAAGAACAAGTGAGGCTAAAACTTAGGCTTCAGTTTTGTGCCCATCTCTAGCTTCTGGAGATAAATAAAATGTTTCTCTTGAAGCAAAATATTCCATAAGTTTCTACTCCAGAATTCTGTATGCTGTTCTTCGAAGTCCCTTATGCTAACTCTTGTCAGGTAGCTGCTGAGAGAAGCCAAGATGTTATATGTCCTTCAGCCTTCAAATTACCACAGACAGGCTTTCCTTTTTTGGTAACACCAGAACAGGTCTATTTACTTCCTTCTGAAGAGTAGAGAAAAGGGCATCAGTGTAGATTATCAAGCTATGACGACTCAGGCAGCGTGTAAAAGCTTTAAAATAAAACTCTCTCCAGAAGTGGGTTTTTGTACAGTTATGCCTCTATTTATTTTTTTCAGAAAACATCCCAGAGAAGTGGACCCCAGAGGTGAAGCATTTCTGCCCCAACGTGCCTATCATCTTGGTAGGAAACAAGAAGGACCTGAGGAATGACGAGCACACAAGACGAGAGCTGGCCAAAATGAAGCAGGCAAGTTCAGTTCCCTTCAGAGTCTTAAAATAAATGGCAGAAGTGTGTGGTGGTTGTAGCAGAGCATTAAACAGGCACCCACAGCTGGCTGCTGGTTTCTGTGGGCTGTGTGATCAACACTAACCCATGGCAGACACCAGGGAGTATCTATTGCCTTTAACTGAGTGGGGGGTTCTCGTATTTGGCGGTTTAGTTCTAGAAAAAGGCATCCTCAGCCATGCAAATGGCTGTATTGGGTTACTTACAGTCAGCTTCTCTCACTGCTGGAGAGATGGATCCCTGAGGTACAAAGGAATTGATGAGGAGACATGAGCACATCAGTGCACACACTCCGGAGCTGTGTTCTGTTTGGTGTGTTCAGGATGTGACAGCAAACACTTTCATTGGTGGGTGTTCTGGGGTAATAACCACAGGTGCTGTTGCTCATTCCTGAGCATATCACCAGGTTTCATTTTCTGCTTGAGCCTGAAACCCCCAGCTTGGCTATGGGACTGCAGATGCTCTGCTCTGTCCCGGAAGTTTTGCACCTGTAGCATAAACATTGGGGGGTTTTGTACAAAGACTGAGGCATTGACTTGGGGATTTGTTCATAGGCTTTTTTGCAGTGGTAGCAAAGAATTGCATAAATATTTCATCAGAAATAAGCAATCACTTGCTCAAGTTTCAAAAAGTCTTGCAGCTTTCAAGCTCAGAGATACCAAAAAACTGATCGTGTCCTCTGGTATTGCATTTTTAACTAACCAATTCATTACATGCACTTAATCCAGAAATTCCTTTGCATTTGTTGGGAAGCTGGGTGGGAAGGGGAAGAGCGGTGTGGGTTTGGGCTGTTCTCACCTGTTGCTTTTGTGCTGTTCCAGGAGCCTGTCAAACCCGAGGAAGGCCGGGATATGGCAAACCGCATTGGTGCATTCGGGTACATGGAGTGTTCGGCAAAGACCAAAGACGGTGTGAGGGAGGTGTTTGAAATGGCCACTAGAGCTGCTTTGCAAGCCCGGCGTGGCAAGAAAAAGTCCGGGTGCCTTCTCTTATAAAGCGTGGCCAGAGGAAGATGGCCAAAGCAGCACCCTGCACTTGAGTAATTTTGAAGTGCTGTTTATTAATCTTAGTGTATGATTACTGGCCTTTTTCATTATCTATAATTTACTTAAGAGATTTAAAAATCGAGTCATCTTGCTACCAGTATTTAGAAGCCAACCATGATTTTTATAACAATCTGCATCAAATTCATCTGTGCACCCAAGGTTAACCTCAACATTCCTCTAACAAACCTTTTCTGCACTCACAGGATATGCCAGGCGCTAATTGAAGACAATTCTCTATCTTCTTTCTTCTCTCTAGAAAGAGAAAAAGCTGTCAACACAGAGGATTGGTCTGTAACTACTTTATAACTAACGTCCTATTCTAATTGAGTACAACCGTTACATGGCTGTATGGAATCGAGCGTAGCTTCAGTGCTATCACATTTAGGAAGATCTGATTTTCATGGCTTGGTGTAAAACATTAGTTCGAAAATGTGATCACTCTGAAATGACCAAGTCCCATTCAGCTAAGGAAAAGTGAGGGTTCTGTGGTTTCATGTTAGTTACCTTTTAGTTACTGTGTAATTAGTGCCAGTTTAAATGTATGTTACCAAAAATAAATCTATTTACCCCAGCTTAGATGTAGTATTTTTTGTATAATTGGATTTCCTAATACTGTTACTTGTAACCTCTGCGTTAAGGTGTTCTGGGTTTTTTAAGAAACTGTATTTGAAAATAAAGTCCGATGGAAAGCAGCTGATCCTCTTCCCCTGTTCATTTGTAAGAGTCTGACCCATTTGAATGATTTGAGTGGTCTGCACACCCAGGAGGAGTTTTTTCCATGACGTGCTGTAGGGATGAGTAAAGACAGCCTGCTCACACTCAAAGCTTCTGAACTGTTCAGTTGCCTTAAATTCATTGCTGGACCCAGTTTCAAAACTTTAAAAAAAAAAGAAAGAAACTTTTTGTGTAAGTTTGGTTACCATGTAGTGATCAGACTCCTAACCTGTGAACTTCTTGCTGTTCTGCAGCCAACTAAACTCTTTCTGTATTTTCATTTTTCCAAGAACTAATAGAATAAAGGCAGTTTTCTAAGCTCCCTGTATCCTGGTGTCTGTATTCCTCACTCTGGGTTTTTGTCCCAGCGTCTGACAGCCTGAATCAGAAACACCATTTTTGATAAAGCTGAGAGAGAATTCACTGAGCAGTTGCAAGTGCTTTAATACTTATTTTAATTTCCCAGCAAGGGATACCTGTCTGCTGCTCGTGGTGATTTTCAAACACTGCAGCAGAGCAGAGGTGCAGTATCCCACCTGGCCCCTGCAGGGAGCGGCAAAGCTTCCCAGGAGCTTTTGATACTCAGACGAGATGAGGGTGCATGAGTTGAGTTGGATTTGTCAGTCCTGAACATGGGACTAGAGGAGCAGGAGGAGGCTGTGTAGGAGGAAGGGAGGAGCAGATGCAGTGTTGCTGAGGGAGCACGTGACGGTTTGCAGCAGCCGGGCTGCGCTGGAGCAACGGCAGAGGTTGCATGGGGCAGGGTGTTTGCCATGGCATTCCATGAGGGATGCCTTCAAGCCCTGCAGCACGGGCTGGGCTCGAGGTGTGAGCCCTGTGCTGCACCCATGCTGGAGAGCAGATCGTGCTGCTCCTGGGGAGGAAAGGCCAGGAACAGCAGTGGGCATCGCCATGCTCATGCTGGTATTCACAGCAGCTGCTGCCGAGCTGAGGGCCTCTGGGCTGGGCTGGGCAGGAGGGAGTCCAGTTGCTGATGACAATCCGTGTCTGAGCACCTGGCTGCATCCCATAATGGTCTACAAAACACCCCTGTCACTTTTTCTTTTTTTGGACAATTCCTGATTGCTTTTCCTGCAGCAAAGGAGAAACAGACCCAGTCATAGGAGTGCCCTGGTCTGGTCCTTGTCCTTCCTCTTCAGCCACAGACATCCAGAGTGAAATGTCTGACAAGCCCAGTGCTGTCACCCGCCCCACCCTTCCCTCCTTCCTCTCCTGGGTGCTTGGCCTCCCCCTGCAGGGTGACTGGGTTGAGCAGAGCAGGAAGTTCTCAGCTGCAGCTGTGGGGCTGCCTGGGAGCATTTCATTTGCTGGCCTGTTGACAAGTTTAGTTGCTCATTTGCGGTTCCCTTCTTTGGGGGGGTGTTGCAGTTGAGCAAATCTGGGGGTTTTCAGTCTTGCAGGGATGTGTAGTTGCAGTTTGCTATGGCCACAGTTACAGAACAGCTCTTGTACAGGGGTTTGGAGTCAGGTTGGCTGTTCCTCAAAGCCTGTGGCTGTGTATCTGCTGCTGTTCCTCAACCCAGCAGTGACTGTTATCCCATTTAATGACTCTGAGCTTTTGCTGACCTACACCATCAACTCAGTTATCAGTCCTCAGCTTTCCTGCCTTCGAGGGCTGTCAGCCTGGCTCTCTCTGGGTTCCTGCCACATCTGTCACCTCTGGAAGCTACATTTGCTCTGGATGAAACTGAGTTGAGGACACAGATGGCCAGACCTGACCTGGAAAATGAAAGCTCAGCACTAATGGAGAGTGATCCAGGCAGGCAAGGAGCTGTGGAAGAGGCAGGGGAAAAGTTAGGAGCCAAGTGCCAGCCCCCAGGGCAGGGGAGGGAGTTCAGTACCAGGAGTGGGGACATGATGTAAGCAGGAGGCCAGAAGGTGTGGGTTTGTGGCCTTTGTGAATACTCTCCGCTGCTGCTGTTAAACAGCAATTTTTTGACCTTGTAGGGCAACTGTCACTTGTCACACACCTCAGAAGGGGTCCCCTGAACCCATCTAGTCCTCCTGGAGCTTCTGGCACTCCTCTGGATTCTGTGCAGGCTGCACAGGATGTGTCCAGGCACAGGCCATAGCTCTGAGCTAACAAGGAAGTTCATTCAGTGCCTTAAAACTCGCTCATCAAGGAAGGGAAAGCCCTAACCTGTGCTTCTCTGGAAAGAGCTGGGCCCCAGAAGTAAACTCCCCTACTCAGAGTAATTCCCTGGGACCAGACAGAGGACTGAAGGTGCCAGTCTGAGGTCGAAAGTGGCAGTAGAGATGTGGCCCCGCCCTAGAGGTCACCCTGAAGGGAAATTCCTCTTCTTCAGGATCTGTGGCTCGAGGTGGCCGGGGGTGGGTGAGGAGGAGTCTGTGTCGACTGTAACCGTCGATTAATTCAAGAGCAAACATGGATCATGTGCCTCATGACATCAGCCGCTTTCCAGCTCTGATCTCCTGCCATCACTGCTGCAACACACTGCAAGTCCCCAAAGATGCGAGATAATCAGGAAAGTCCCCAAAACTTGCCACGGCCAGGAACTGGAACTATTCCAGTTCCCGGTCATGGGGGCAGGTGCCAAGAGTGGCCCAAAGCAACCCCCCCAGAGATCCTGCAGTCACCTGAGCACCCAGAGCAGAGAGGCAGCATTATGTTGTGCCTCTTAGTGACAGCTGGCATTTCGTGACACGTCCCTGCTCCCAAGCATGAAAGAGAGCAGACAGCAAGGGGGGGTCTGAGCGCATCCCCCCGCGCGGGGGCCCAGGCTGCCTTGGCTGGGGGCCAGGGCTGATAAGCAGCTGTCTGACCTTGGGCTGTTGTGAATGGAGCTCACTTGGCGCAGATGCTGGCAGGAGCCTCAGCAGGGGCTCCCTGCTTACCCTTGGGAGCTGCACTGGAACTGAGGCCCTGGCTCTTTGTTCTTGCCGGGCTGTGCTGCTGCACAGTTCCTCCTGGTCCAACCCATGGACATGGCCACAAGGCCTGACCCCGACCTGCCTCTTCACAGGGTGCTCTGGGGGAGGGTAGAGGTTCACAAAGACCGGTGGAGGGACAGCTGGGCCACTTGGTGTGAGTACAAGAAACAGCCCAGTTCACTTAGGGCTGCCTTGAATCTGTAGGGAAAAGAGCAGTCAATACTGCATGATGTAACACTCCTGAAAACAGACTGATGCAGTTAGGGAAGAAATGGAAAAGTCAAGGATGGGGAAAAGCAACCCCTGAAGTTGAAGAAGGAGCCTCCTTCTCTTTATCTAGTGAGGATATACCAAGCTGTAACCCTGTGTGTAGACTTCACCAGCCTCAAAGAGGTGGGAAAATTAACTATTGGAGTCTGAAGAAGGGAATTTGTTGCCCCTCTTTCTTGTGCCATTCCCGTTCCTCTTCCTGATGCACAAACTGAAGGCGTTCCTCTCTCCAAAGCCATGCTCGGCGGCAGTGGTGTCCTCGGAGGATGCTGCAGCCTTGGTGCCACACTGTGCCACCCCTGGACGCGGGTGGCCGTGTCACTACGAAGGCTGGAACTCCTGGGACCACTCTGTGTTTTACTGCTTTTCCACAGTGTTTCTGAGGATCCGCGATACTTCCCTGTTAGCCAGGGATTTTAAAACCACCCCGCTCTGCGCATTTCACTGATCAAAGCCCCCCGAGCCCTTCAGAGCCAGCCCGGGCCGACTCTCCGCGCCCCGCCCAACGCGGGGCAGCGCTCGGCAGCGGGGGGCGGCGGGGCGGGGCGGTGGCGGCTCCCGGCGGGGCGGGGCGGGGTCGGGGG
>NW_024580659.1:3232819-3316138 GCF_017639235.1 Corvus kubaryi
CTGGTGAGCACACCCGCGCCTCCTCCCCTCCCTCCCCGTCCCCCTCCCCTGCGGGCGGCGGGGCCTGCGGGCCGGGCCGCGCCGCCGCTGAGGGGCCGCGCCGGGCGGTGCCGTGTGTTGCAGGTACCTGGTGGAGAGCCGGTGGTTCAAACAGTGGAAGAAGTATGTGGGCTTCGACAGCTGGGACATGTTCGGCGCGGGCGATCCCAACCTCTTCCCGGGCCCCGTCGACAACGCGGGCCTGTTCCCGGGGCCCATCGACAACTCGGGCCTGTTCGGCGGTGAGTGCTGCGGGCAGCGGGGCCGCCGCTCGGGCTCGGCTGCGGAACTTCCCCGCGCTGCTTTCGCTTTCGAAGCCGAGCGCTGCAGAGGGCACGCGGCTGCCCCGCTCTGTGCGCGAGGGGACCGGCCGGGCTCTGCCTGCCCTGGGAGCGCCGGTGTTTCTTGGTGTCCTGGCAGTACATGTGTGGGTCTGGAAAAGAAAACGCGCTGTTTGATGCCCTGCTGTCTTCCGTCTGTCTCCGTTTTAGATCCAGAAAGTCAGAGTTTAAAAGAACACCTCATTGATGAGCTGGATTACGTGTTGGTGCCCACCGAAGCCTGGAACAAACTAGTAGCGTGGTACGGCTGCATAGACGGGCAGCAGCCTATTGTGAGGAAAGTAAGTATGGCTGAATCAACTTCTCCTCATCCTGGCTTCAGCTTTTGATCTCCATCAAACTTAGATGGTTGATTTTGCCAGATGCCAGTTAAGCAGCTCTTTGGAGATAATAACTTGAGGCCTTTTTGCCTTGTCTGAAAGAACAACTTGCCTGTATTTCAGCTGAAATGCCTGAATGTTGAGGTGTTCTGAGTTAATGGTTTATTTGGGGGAGGAACCCTGAACCTTGTTCTGGTTGTGATTCTTTGGACCAGTACAGTTCTTTTATATTGCGTGGAATAGTTTGTACTTTGTTGACATGTGTAAGTTGTTAGTCAAACTTGTAGATCTTCCAGGACAGAATGGGTCTTTTAGTAGAGATGGATTAGGGACTTCCTCTAGAGTCTGAGGTGATTCTTGTTTTCTCTTCCAAAACTGTGTGATTCTAAAATCTTTATTAAGAGGTGGGTATGTGGTTTTGTCCTGTAAGTCATATTTTTGGTTGACAAATGCAGTCGTATATGCATTCTGGGTATATAACCTGTTCTGGAAGGTGAAATTGGCAAATTGCTTGGTTTTTTTTTTTTTTCCTGGAAATGTGCATAGGTAAAAGATTTTTTTATTTTTATTTTAGTCTTAGGTTTTTGCACTGACTAAATAGAGCAGTGCCAGTCTGTGGAGCCCATTAAAAGACTGATCACTACACCAAGTGTTGATACAATGTTCAGAATTAACATCACTTATGTTTAAGTAGCACTATGTTGTAAGTAAGGGTTACTCCAAGGTGTGCAAGACCTAGGAAAGTGTGTCACCAGAAGGGATGTAAGATCAGGAAGTGCTTATCAGTGGCACTGGAATGTTGTTGTTTGGTGTGGGCTAGAAATTATATGTAGTAAGAAATTCTGACGTCTTCAGGACTGTTGAGTGAACCCAGGATCACCAGGTGACCTCAGGTTCACTCATCTGAGTAGACAGAACTCCCATGGAAGCAAGAAGTAGGGAAGGAGAAAATAATTACAGCATGTAAAGGAGATGTGGTTTTAGAGAAACATGTAACTTCTTGAGGAGTTGCAAGTCTGCACTGAGAGGGAGGATTGGTACTGTTACGATCACTGCCTCTCCAAGTGAGGAAGCTTTCCTTCATGAACTGCCTAACTGCTTTCACAAAATCTGGCATGTTATTGCACACTCCCTTTTCTGAAAAATTGGAAAGTTGGCAAGAGATTTGGGAGCTGTTGGGGAAACGCTTGGGCTTAACTGCATGAGCCTTCTTTTCGTGGGATGTCTGGTGCTGCTTTCAGTGCTGTAATAACCAAGGGGGTAGAGCTTAGAGCTTGTGCTGGTTTACAGCCCTAACATGTCAAGTTATTCTGGGTCCAGTTAAGTGTAAATTTTTAAAGTTTTGAATTACTATGAAACTGTCAGTCTCTGTTGTTAACCTGGTAACTGAAGGGAGTTTTAATATTTAAGAAGATGCTAAAATATAGCAGAGTAGTAGGTTTGTGGGATGTAACAGCCTCTTACAAAAATCCAGAGTGGGTCAGTGAGACATAGAAGCTGCAGTACTGCACTTGAGTAGAATGTGGGCAGTATCTGGTTACAGTATTCCCCAGATAGCATTAAAAGTCAAGCACTTAAACTTGTGGTCCTTGAATGTTCTAAGCCTTTTCCTAAAGATGGTTCAACTGTAATTCTTACATTAAAATATCCGTAAAAGTAGGATCTGGGAAGCAATTTTCAGGCATCTTTATAGCTTTAAAAGATATTTCTTCCATCTCTGTGTCAGATGATCAGAGCCAAGTACAGGAGGATTAGATGAGATTTATTTGTTGTTCAGGTTTCTTTTGATAGTCTCAAAACATGTTTTTGGGCAGTCATCTATAGAGTCCCACTGGAAAGTGTATTAATGTGCTTCCTCAGCGGCTGAGTTATGCTGAAATTGCTGTCCAATGGCATGACTTGAGTTGTACTTGGGCAAAGAACAAGGAAGCTGGTCAGATGCTGTTTAAAAGACATCTGCAGGTGATTAGAGTCTCCATTCCTCCATCCTAACGGACACAATGATCTGATCAGGAACTTCTTGGAAAGAGTTCTTTGATTTCTGAATATGGTTCTTATTTGTTTCTAACTACAGAATACTGGAGAACAGGAAGTCACGTTTAGTGACATTTATTCTGAAAAATAAATGGAAAACTTTTGGTTTGGTTTCTTTGCTTTCTTAAAAAGAAGTCTGCTCTGCGTGTCAAGAAGCTGTTTAAACAGGGAACTTTACTTTCCGTTGTAACAGCAAAGTACTGAAGATCTTCCCGAACGTGTTTGTGAATTATTTACCTTTAAAGCACCTTGCATATCTAATACAACCTTCTAAAAGCAACAATCCTCAGAAGATGGAAGCATAATTTAGTGGAATTGTCACTATAAGTCTAGATCTTAATTCTTGGTTTGTTTCTAAAGCTGGGTAGTTTTTTCTGTAAAATGTTAGGTGTAGATCATACCAAGTCTGGTGTCACATGAATAAAATGGAATATTTCAGTTGGAACGGACTTAATCATCTGGTACAACTGCCTGACCAATTCAGGTCTGACTGAAAGTTAAAGCAAATTAAGGGCATTGTCCAAGTGCCTCTCAAACTCTGTTACTCTTAAAAATTATACCAGCTTTTTCAATGAAATGTGGTCTCAATTTCAGTGGCTTAGTAGCTACCAAGAACTCTGGAGAGGATTGAGGTGTGGGTTTTCTTTTTTTTTCTTACTCCTTCTGTTACATTGCGGTTGTCTCATAACTGGCCTGTGAAATGTGCTTTTCTTTCTGGCATAATGTGTTTTAGGGTCTGTAGGTGATGAGTGGTGTCTAGTCTTAGGGAAACCTTTCAATAAAAATATGCTGGAAGCTAATGGCATGGGTAAATATACCTATTGGAATATTCTCTCAAATGCAAAATTGATTTGAAAAGTACTCTGAAATAAAGCAGTGTCATCAAAACAACTTCAGAGGTACTTTTCTGTTCTTGCTAGGAGAGAGTAATGAGACACATTCTGTGTACCATGCAGAAAAATAATGCTTTGGTTTGCTTTCTTCTGATAGAAGAGATTTTGCTCCGGTGTTCCAGCCTGGTTTCCTTCTTTATATAAAACTTAGCCAAAGACTAGAGGCAAAAGGTAATTTTTTTCTAGAATGCTTTGTGTGATCAAATATTTTTCATGAGTAGTTAGCTGACACTGTCAGTTCAACTGTGATGATGGATCTTTGGAACTTTGCACTGTGGAAGGAAAGCACTGGGAAACAAAACTCCCCAAACAAGCTGGTGACTGAATCTAGGAGTGAGTTCGTGTTCAGTTTGTGGCTTGCCTTGCAATACTGCAAAAGGCTCACAGTATTTAGAACTGTGTACTTTGGAGAACTGCTCAGTATTGCAGCTCTGTGTTGCTTTGTTCCCTGTGTGCAGGTGGTGGAGTATGGGCTGTTTGTGAAGCACTATAAGGTTGAGGTTTATCTCCTGGAGCTGAAACTGTGTGAGAGCAGCGATCCCAACAATGTCATCAGCTGCCACTTCAGCAAGGCAGATACTGTTGGTAAGTAGTTCTCTGATAGATAAAGCTGTGCTCTGTGGGTGTCTCAAGACGTAATCTGTGCCCTCCAGAACCTCCAGACTGGAGTAAACCTGACTTTTCTCTCTCTCTCATTGCTATATTTTTCACATGTAAAAATGCTGAATGTCAGCTGTCCTGTATCTACATCACTAAACTGAAATGGGCAACTTGACAGTAATAACTGAAAACTTGAACCTGTGTTTTCAAATGAACAGAAGTTGGCCTTTGGGCAGAAAGTTCTCAAAAGTGTATTGCATGTTATTGATTTGAGGGCTTGACAGCCTAATACATGATTGAAAACAGAAGTTTTTCATTCTTTCAGGCTTCATATTAGACAAACTGTATGAACAATTGTAACTTCCATAGTATGTTTTCTGCTTGAACGATCTTGAAGGATAAGTGATGTACCTCCTTGCTAAAGGAGTTTAGTGTTTTTTCAAAAGTACTCGTGTTTTAGGAATTCTGGTGTTTTTATTTTTTCCTCAACAGCTACCATCGAGAAAGAAATGAGAAAACTATTTAATATCCCAGCTGAGAAGGAAACCAGGCTATGGAACAGGTATATGAGTAACACTTATGAGCAGCTCAGCAAGCTGGATAGCACAGTGCAAGATGCAGGGCTCTATCAGGGTCAGGTAAGGGACATAACTTTTTCTCTCTCTCTCTTTTTTTTTTTTTTTTTTGGTCTCGTGTAGTGCTTTTGCTGATGTGTATTTTTTTTCACTTGCCTTTATGTACTTCGAGCAAACATTCACAATGGGATTTGCTAATGCTTTTCCAAAATGTCTAACAGACTTGCAGTTACCTTTATTACCTGCACTCTCTTTCAGGTTGTTTTAATAGAAGTGAAAAATGAAGATGGCACGTGGCCTGGACAGCACTGCCTGGCAAAGTAAGCAAGCATGTTCTAAAGGTTTCTGTTATTTGTGCAGCTTGTTTGCTAGGCTTTAGTGACCACATGTTCTCTGTGGAAGCCTGGTTATCACTGGCCGTTGTGGCTTGCTTTGTTCTGGTTATTTTCAGGGAGAGAAAATCTCAAATATAAATATTCTTCAGTGGTTCTGCTGCTGGTTTCTTTTCTTAGCAAGAGTCTGTGTTTTAAAGCCTGTTTCAAACAGGCTGTATGAGGATTAAATAGCTTCAGGTTTCTGTAGTGCTTAGGAGACGAAAGTGCTATTTGCATTGAACAAGTCTGCTTAAAAAGCTACCTCTGCACAGTGAAACAAATAACCTGTCTTTTGCTGTTGTAGAACAAAAGGGATCTCGGAGTGTGTTTCCAAACCTGCCAGTAGTGAATGCTCAGAGTTCTGGTAGTTCCCCCTTGAAAAGGGTGTAGAAATAGCTGACCAACCCCCTCCCCCCACCAAGAGACAATTATAGAAGCCTGTAAATATGTCACAGATTCTCTCAGTGCTGTCTGATTTAGAGAAGAGATGGGTAATTGCAGGGCTTAGTGAAATATTGTGTGTATAGAGTGAATGGTGTAGAATGGTAGTTGCTTGTTCATATCAAGTCCTACTGTAGAAAATAGAATTTGATGACTTTACCTGTCTGATGGCCCACTCAGTTCCATCCCAGGGGCCATCAGACTTGATATTGATAAAGAAAATGCTTTTCTGTACAATACAGTTAACTTACAGAACTTGCTGCCAAGTGCTCTCATTTGAAATCAAGATGCACTAGTGTTAAACTTGAAGAATTGATCAGATAGATCAGTGGAACCTATTTCGAAGCAGTACTTTGAGAGATCACACTGTGTAAATGAATCAGGAAAATGCCCATGGGATTACAGAGAACTTTCTGTAGGAGTATCATGTGAGAAGCAGCTAAACATTCATATCATGTACCTGGTTGACAGTCAGTATGGAAGAAGCAGCTGTGCAAGACCAGTCATAACCTTTTGTTTCCACATGAAGCAAAGCTGAAAAGGAGCTGTGTAGCATTCTCAGGCCTCAGGGTTGTCCTTTGTCAGCAGCTAGTCTTGATATGTAAAGGCTTTGATTTAACCTCTAGTGATACATAAATGAAAGGGGTTATTGGTATGCAGATTAATATTTTCTAATGACATAAAAATATTTATTTACTATAACATGAAACTTGTGCAATTGTTTGACTTGGTGCTGATAATGGTGGCTGAAAGAATTGTGTTAAGTGATACATACAGGATTATCTGTTCTTTTGTACTTTGTATTGTGCTTTATCCTATCTTAGGTAAACTTCTGCTTCAGTGGTCTATTTCTCAGCTGCGGAAAATACATGGGGAACTTAAATATTTGGAGTTTTTTTTCTGGACTGCATCACTTTAAATACTGAAAGCTTATGAGAGAGTTTTACCTGAATTTAGAGTTTTGATGACATACATCAAACAGGATATAGAGCTCTCTGCTGTTGATAGAGAGATGGTGAACACCTGCCTCACTGCCCAAGTGCCAGAAGAGGTTCTGGAAAGCTGGGAGTTCATATCCTTCCTACTCGCAGAGTGTGTGTGCAAATGGGGTGGGTGGGTTCTGTGTCATCAGGATTTTTCCCCTCCACTTGCTGCTTGTCAGAGGCACTGGCCCCCTACCAGAGGAAATAGCTTTTCCACTGGTTTGGCAGCTGTCCTTGTGTTTCCCCAGCCATCAATCTGGCTGACATTTTACAGGAAAAATGCTCTAAAACTCCACAGCAGTCCTTGGGTGGTATGTTCAACCTATGCTTGGCCACTGCTGTTTGTTAGTTTGCTGCTCCCTAAAGAACAAATTACTTTCTTCTTACTGTAGTTTGAAACTGCTTTTACTTCTAGACAAGGTTTCAGAAGAGAGGTTGGATTATATTCATTCTAGGAATTTCAAAATTAGAGGCACACTTTGTTTCTGAAGCAAGATTTTATCAATGACTCTGCAGAACTTAGTACTCTTAAATTGTTACTTACAAGACTCCCAAAATAAAGTCCTGAGATAGCAGAATTCCATTTCAGCCCTAGCACACTTTTTTTTTTTAATCTTGGATATAATTTTCTTAGCAAAAGCAAACAAGAAGTTATGTTAGATCTTTAAAAATGACACCTTTTCCATCAGGTATTGTATTTGAAAACTGGAGTGAAGCTGTATTTATCATCTGCCTGGTAGCTATCTCTCTCCCATTGCGATATGCAGCACTAAAATACCTTTTGGTTCTTCGGTTGGAGCTAGAATTTTCCTGCTGTTTCCTCTTCCAGCTCCTCTGTTTACTCATGGCACTGTGTGCTGACACTGTGTGATTTCAGAGGACTCCTTCAGCAACTGGGCTAAATATTTTGTGTGCAGTTGTCTTGGGGTGACTTTATGATGTGTATCCCATATCGCTGCCCTATGCCCAGAAATGAATTTTTGTGCCTTTCTATGCCTTTATCCTGAGCCTGAGAGGGGGAAGGAAAAACTGAGTAAAACTTTTTCAAAGCAGTTTGCAGCTTGTTCAAGGTCACACAGAGATAGAGACTTTTTTTCAGCTGTGGCAGGAGAGCGAGAGGGAAGGGAAGCGCCTAGTTTGCTTTTCCTTTCCAGCCAGCTTTCGGCAGTTTTTTTTCCCTCAGCTCCTTTTCCTCTGGAGAGTTGAACTTTTGTTTTCCTGGGACTTCGTTTTTTTCCTTTTCTCCTGCTGGACTGTTTCAACATCAGAATACATTGGGAGGACTTTCCACCGAGGCCTTGGCCCTGGAGGTGGGCCCACCACCCTGTCCCAGCTCCAAGGAGGGGGAAAGAGAGATCTATGGAAGGACTCTGAAATTTTCCCAGGTTTCTCTCAGCAGATCAAGAGGTTTTATTATTTAGCATCATTATTCCTTTTCCTGTGTGTTTGTTAAATAAATAGTTTTTATCTCTTTCACTTTCCTGCGAGGAAGATTTATTTTTTCCTGAACCTGGTGTGGGAGGGATGGTTATAACCTGCCTTCTCTCAGGGGATATATTTCTAGATTTGGCCAAACCGGCACAAATGTAGTGGTGCCCAACTGCGTGGCTCGAAGGAAAGTGAAAAGCCTGTGCTAATTACATTTTGGTTTGAATTTACTTCCTCTGTGCTGGGGTAAAATAGTCACCATGTTGGTTGAGTTCATAACGTTTCTCTGGCTTGATGTACTCATGTCTTTCTGGTCCGTAGGCTTGTTTAAGGTACTAGTGCCTTTCTGGTCCCTAGGCCTATTTGCCTATCTGCAAGCTAGTCCGATCTTATCCTTGATAAGGAATTTTTGCAGAGCAGAGGCACGAATTTGGATTTCTATTTTGCTGTGCTCAGTGATAATGATTTATAAGAAGTTGACAGAGGTACAGGCAGCTGTTTGAAGTGTGTATGATATGTGGTTTCTCTGTCCTAACCCCAGTCCTAGCTTCAGTAGCCTGTTTTGGGAATTTATTAGTAATTGCACCCAGATTGTTAGAAGAGGAGGAGATGGGGTTTCCCTTCCCTTTAAATTTGGTAGGTTATCTTTTGAGAATACCATCCAGGGGAAATTGAACAAAGACATCATCCTCCTGGTATTTAATCTGGTAATCTTCCTCTATATGATTCGCAGCTTCTCTAGAATAAGAGCTCACATTTCCAGGGTGACTGCCAAGACACCTGACCCAGCGGTGGAAAATCCTGAGTGGTGTGGGGAATGGGAAGATATGGGCCAAATCCTGAAGAAATTCTCTGACCCAGTGGTTTGCAATTTCTCCCCTGAACAAGTTCAGAAACCAGCTGAGGTGGCAAAATATCTGAAAGAGAAATACAATGACAATTCTAATAAGAAAAAGCTCATTGCAATATGTTGGGCTTTGGCATATGCCTATCGCACACTGCAGCAGGTAAAGGTAGAGGGGCAGGAAGATGAATCAGCAAAGCCTGCAGACACCCCAGTCACTCAGACTGCAGCCAAACCAGGCAGCCAGCCCAAACCAGATGGAGGGTCTAAGCCATTGACAGTGGCTCCTGTCACGAGAAAAAAGCACACAACCAAAACTGATTGCCCAGCGAAAGATGATGATGATGCAGGGGAAGGAACCTCAAAGCCATCAACTGACTCAGGCACAGAAACCATTACTGAGTCCATGTCCATAAAGCACAGCTTAAGAAAGGACTGCACCCGAAGGTCTGATGAATCCATAATAAGTTGGATGGTCCGTATTTGGGATGCTGCAGGTGATGATGTAATGCTGGATGGTGCTGAAGTGAGGCATTTGGGATCCCTGTCACGTGACCCAGTTATTGACCAAACGATGATAAGGGAGGCTGACTCTGCCAGTCTCTGGAGACGGGTCTTGAATGGTGCAAGGGATAGATATCTGTGTGAAGATGATCTCTATATGCAGCAAACCCAGTGGAAGACCATAGAACAAGGGATCCAGTGCCTGAGAGAACTAGGGGTGGTAGAGATTGTCTTCACAGATGACCCAGGATTGAGGAGTCCAGACCGGGTCAGAGTTAGTCCATTCATGTGGCGAAAACTCACGCGACTTGGGCCACAAGAATACACTTCTGCTATAGCAATAATGAAACCGAACTACGCTGCGAGTGAGACCGTGCAGGATATGGCAGTAAAGCTCCGAGCATATGCAGATTCCGTGCATGGCCCAACACATGCAAGAGTCTCAGCTGTGGAAACACGTATGCAGAAACTGGAAGATAAGATAGAGAACATGCACCAGGAACTCAAGGAGGAGATCAAAGAGGGCCTTCTCCAAATCTTGGCAGTACAGAGCAGAGATTCTGATACCAAACGTGGACGCTCCCAAGAGAGAAGGTACATCCCACGAAGTGAGCTGTGGGATTTCCTGTGTGACAGTGGGGAAAACATGAGGAAGTGGGGTGGACAGTCTACTTCTGCTCTGGCAGCTCGAGTGCATGAATTGAAGGAGCGCAAGTCTCAGAAAGGAAGTTCTTCCAAAAAGGAAGTAGCTCCAGTTGCCTGTAGCCAAACTGCTGGAAATGATGGAAAAGACGATGACATGTCCGATTCCCATGAAGGAACCTCTAAGATGCAGGCTCAGGGAAAGAAGGATAACCAGGCATAGAGGGGCCCTGCCTCTAGCCAGGTAGAGGCCAGGAAAAACTGTTTTTTGGACTGTGTGGATTCGTTGGCCTGGTACATCAGAACCACAGAAATATGATGCCTTGGTTAACACTGGTGCGCAGTGTACAATAATCCCATTGCAACATGTGGGGGTAGAATCTGTTTCTATTGCTGGTGTAACAGGTGGATCACAAAATTTGACCTTGGTGGAAGCTGAGGTGAGCCTGACCGGACATGAGTGGAAGAGACATCTCATTGTGACTGGCCCAGAGGCCCCGTGCATTTTGGGCATAGACTTCCTCTGGAGCGGGTATTTCAGAGACCCAAAGGGACTCAAGTGGGCTTTTGGAATAGCTGCTGTGGAGACAGAGGGCATTAAGCAATTGGACACTCTGCCTGGACTATCAGAGAGCCCATCTGTTTGGAAGAACAAAGAGTACCAATTGCTACCTCGACAGTGCATCGCCGACAGTACCAGACAACTTGAGATGCTGTGATTCCTATCCACAAGACGATCCGTGACCTAGAGAGCCAAGGGGTAGTCAGCAAGACCCACTCACCCTTCAGTAGTCCCATCTGGCCTGTGCACAAGTCTGATGGGGAATGGAGATTGACTGTGGACTATCGTGCCTTGAATGAAGTGACTCCACCATTGAGCGCTGCTGTGCCGGACATGTTGGAACTCCAGTATGAGCTGGAGTCCAAAGCAGCGAAGTGGTACGCCACTATTGACATTGCTAATGCATTTTTTTCCATTCCTCTGGCAGCAGAGTGCAGGCCTCAGTTTGCCTTCACCTGGAGGGGCGTGCAGTACACCTGGAACCGACTGCCCCAGGGGTGGAAGCACAGTCCCACCATCTGCCATGGACTGATCCAGACTGCACTAGAAAAGGGTGAGGCACCAGAACATCTGCAGTACATTGACGACATCGTGTGGGGGAACACCACAACAGAAGTGTTTGAGAAAGGGGAGAAAGTTATCTGGATTCTCCTGGAAGCTGGATTCGCCATCAAGAAGAGCAAAGTCAAGGGACCTGCCCGAGAGATCCAGTTCCTGGGAGTGAAACGGCAAGACGGATGGTGTCAGATTCCCACTGAGGTCGTCAATAAGATCACAGCAATGTCTCCACCAACCAACAAAACGCAAGCTTTCCTAGGTGCCATAGGTTTTTGGAGAATGCACATTCCCGAGTATAGCCAGATTGTGAGCCCAGTCCCCCCAGGGAGTCCTCTTTACCCGGTTACCCGCAAGAGAAACGATTTCTTTTGGGGCCCTGAACAGTGACAAGCCTTTGCCCAAATCAAGCAGGAAATCGCTCACACCGTAGCCCTTGGCCCAGTCAGGACAGGACCAGAAGTGAAGAATGTCCTCTACTCTGCAGCTGGGAGCCATGGTCTGTCCTGGAGCCTTTGGCAGAGGGTGTCTGGTGAGACTCGAGGTCGACCACTGGGATTCTGGAGCCAAAGCTACAGAGGATCTGAAGCCAACTACACCCCAACAGAGAAGGAAATCTTGGCAGCCTATGAAGGAATCCAAGCCGCCTCAGAGGTAATTGGAACTGAGGCACAACTCCTCCTGGCACCCCGAGTACCAGTGCTGGGGTGGATGTTGAAAGCAAAGGTTCCCTCTACCCACCATGCCACCAATACCACATGGAGTAAATGGATTGCTCTCATCACATAGCGCGCCTGTATCGGAAAACTGAATCGCCCTGGGATTTTGGAAATAATCACAAATTGGCCTGAAGGTGAAAACTTTGGTCTCAGTGATGAAGAAGAACAAGAACAAGTGACACGTGCTGAAGAAGCTCCACCGTACAACCAACTGCCATCAAACGACACACGCTACGCTCTTTTCACTGACGGTTCTTGTTGCATTGTAGGGATGAAACAAAAGTAGAAAGCAGCCGTATGGAGTCCCGCACGACGGGTTGCAGAAGCTACTGAAGGAGAACGTGGATCAAGCCAGCTTGCTGAACTCAAAGCTGTTCAACTAGCCCTGGACATTGCTGAAAGAGAGAAGTGGCCAAAGCTATACCTCTACACTGATTCAGGGATGGTAGCCAGTGCTCTATGGGGATGGCTGGAAAAGTGGGAAAAAGCTAATTGGCAGCATAGGGGAAAACCATTCTGGACTGCTGAAGAGTGGAAAGACATCGCTGCCCGAGTAAGAAAGCCAGCTGTGAAAGTCTGCCATGTAGATGCCCATGTCCCCAAGAGTAGGGTTAATGAGGAGCACCAAAACAGCAATCAGGTAGATCAGGCTGCAAAGATAGAAGTGTCACAGATAGACTTAGATTGGAAACATAAAGGAGAGTTGTTCCTAGCTCGATGGGCCCATGATGCCTCCGGTCATCAAGGCAGAGATGCCACCTATAAGTGGGCACGAGATCAAGGGGTGGATCTAACCGTGGACAGTATCTCCCAGGTTATCCATGATTGTGAGACATGTGCTGCGATCAAGCAGGCCAAGTGGGTGAAGCCCCTGTGGTATGGTGGGCGGTGGTCCAAACACAAGTATGGGGAGGCCTGGCAGATTGATTACATCACGCTGCCTCAAACCCGCCAAGGCAAGCGCTGTGTGCTCACAATGGTAGAAGCCACCACAGGATGGCTGGAGACCTGTGAGGGATTGGTTACGTGAAAAGGGACATAGAGATTTGGGATATACAGATTCTTTGCAGCTTACAGATCTGAGAAGCTGGCTACGTGAGAACGGGCGCATAGACCCTTGCAGCTAGCTGAGCAAGGTCTCATAAGACAATGCACCACACATCCTGTGTAACCACTGAAGTTACAGAATATTACATGTATCTTGTTCAATAATTGAACCACCATTGAGTCTTACTGCTGAACTATGGGTTTATTTGCAGAGCCAGCAAGGTTAGGTTTTGGCAGTATAAACAATAGACATCTGTGGTTAGAAGGCCAGGGAAAAAAGCAGAACTGCTGACCACGAAAGGGGGACTAAGGAGGGGTTTAGAATCAGCTTAGTCGACGTGAACCACTTAGAATGCGCCATTACGAATATGCATAAAGCCTATTATTGTTAGTATATAAGGAGTTCTGGTACAATCAATAAATCGGATTCCTGCTGATCACTCATATTGAGCATCTGGGTTTCCCCTTTATCATGACAGAGACCTACCCTGTGCCTCACGCTACTGCCCAGAACACCATCCTGGGTCTTGAAAAACAAGTCCTTTGGAGGCATGGTAGCCCTGAGAGAATCAAGTCTGACAATGGGACTCATTTTAAGAATAGCCTTTATTAACACCTGGGCTAGAGAACATGGCATTGAGTGGGTGTACCATATCCCTTACCATGCACCAGCTGCAGGCAAAGTGGAACGGTGCAATGGATTGCTGAAAACCACCCTGAAGGCACTAGGTGGGGGAACTTTCAAAAATTGGGAGCAGCATCTGGCAAAGGCCACCTGGTTAGTTAACACTCGAGGTTCCACCAATAGAGCTGGTCCAGCCCAGTCTGAATCCCTGCATACAGTAGATGGAGATAAAGTCCCAGTGGTGCAGGTTAGAGGTCTGTTAGGAAAGACTGTGTGGGTTAATTCTGCCTCGAGTACAGACAAACCCATCCATGGGGTTGTTTTTGCTCAGGGACCTGGCTGCACATGGTGGGTAATGCAGAAAGATGGAACAACATGTTGTGTACCGCAGGGAGATCTGATTGTTGTGTGAAAACCACCTGTAACGTGGAATGCCTGTATACCACTGCTTGCTGAGTGTCACTGTCACTGTGCATAGCTGTGTATATATATATATGTATGTATTAATGTGTGTGTGTAGAATTAGAATATATTAGGTTAGGCATTGAGCCAACAATATGGGATAAGGGGTGGAATGTCTTGGGGTGACTTTATGATGTGTATCCCATATCGCTGCCCTATGCCCAGAAATGAATTTTTGTGCCTTTCTATGCCTTTATCCTGAGCCTGAGAGGGGGAAGGAAAAACTGAGTAAAACTTTTTCAAAGCAGTTTGCAGCTTGTTCAAGGTCACACAGAGATAGAGACTTTTTTTCAGCTGTGGCAGGAGAGCGAGAGGGAAGGGAAGCGCCTAGTTTGCTTTTCCTTTCCAGCCAGCTTTCGGCAGTTTTTTTTGCCCAGCTCCTTTTCCTCTGAAGAGTTGAACTTTTGTTTTCCTGGGACTTCGTTTTTTTCCTTTTCTCCTGCTGGACTGTTTCAACATCAGAATACATTGGGAGGACTTTCCACCGAGGCCTTGGCCCTGGAGGTGGGCCCACCACCCCGTCCCAGCTCCAAGGAGGGGGAAAGAGAGATCTACGGAAGGACTCTGAAATTTTCCCAGGTTTCTCTCAGCAGAGCGGGAGGTTTTATCATTTTATCATCATTATCCCTTTTCCTGTGTGTTTGTTAAATAAATAGTTTTTATCTCTTTCACTTTCCTGCGAGGAAAATTTATTTTTTCCTGAACCTGGTGTGGGAGGGATGGTTATAGCCTGCCTTCTCTCAGGGGATATATTTCTAGATTTGGCCAAACCGGCACAGCAGATCTTTATTCCATGACTTTGAAGTGCTTGAGTTTGCAGCAGATGCCAGGCTTGCAGAGGAGCCCTGAGGATGTAACATAAGTTACGGAGGCTTTTGCATGTAAGAACTTTCTAAATGAGCATCCATTAGGGCTTCTGCTTTGTCAGTTAAATGGAAATCCCAGCTTACCTGGCTCTGACAAAAACCTTTTGTCACAAAATTACTGTGTTATTACTGGTTTTGTAAGGGAGGAGGACTGACTCTACTTTGTGCTCTGAGGGTGGCCTCAACTGAGTGGAAACACTTTTTCTATTTGTTTTTCAACCACTTGAAAGCCTTTAACAATATTTTTCCAAATTGTTTAGCTTAGAAGGTTTTTTGCTTAACAACTGTATGAATTCAGAGTGATCTGATTTTGTCCTCTTTATCCATAAGTCTCCAGATTTCTCCTCACTTGCCATTTGTGTGGGTTTTTGACAGGTTTTGTAGCAAGACAAAGCAACTGTCTTTACATGCAGATGGAGACAATGTGCTTCAGTATTGTGAAGATGAAGTTGTGTTTCAGTGGTAACCCACCGCGTCGGCCAGAACATTTTGGAAGGTTCCAAGTCACAAATGTCAAAGAAGAAATAACTTTATTCTCTTACTTCAAAGGAAGGTCTTGGGGCCTCCATTTCTGAGGGAGCAGAAGTCACATACTGTGAGAAATGGCAGTGGAGGGGCAGGTGCCTTTGACCAGTTAAACTCTGCACCTTCCACAGAAACCCTTTTTGTGGCATTGGGGATAAATATTTGGTGTCCAGGTGTTCTGTTGTCACCTCTGTGTGAGAATGAGGCAGTCTTCTCGAGAGCCTGGAGTACTGTGGGGTCATTAACAATTGCTTTCCAGCCTTCAAGTGGGAAGCTTTCAGAGAAAAATGTTTTTCTTAGCTGCTCTCTGTGCCCTTCACCTGGAATCAATGGCTGCCTTTGTGAGCATCTTGTGAAATGAGGGGAAGCAGCTGTCCTTAGTAAATCCTTTCTTCAGTTGTTACACATAGATGAGTAACTTCTAAAATGTAGCAATATGTAGAATTTTTTATCTTCCAAAATGTATTTGATTTCTGTTTTTTTAATCTCCTCACATGGAAAGCTGTTAACCTCTCTTGTTGCTTTGCTACTTACATGAACCTTCCCAATTTTCTGGCAGGAATTCACTCAAGAACCTGGATGACTTTGTATGTAGACTTTTCCCCAGTCTGTGACTTGTATCTCACCTTTGCTTTCTGATCTTTTATCTTCCTTTGTAATTCTTAGCTTTTTTTGTTTGTGTAGGATGCTGTTGAAGTACTTGGAACTCTTCAGTTGCCACATGACTCTTGCTGAAGCACTGTCTCTATGCTTCTATTTGAAATCTTGAAATCCATTAGGAGGTTGTCCTCCTTTTCCTTTTTCACCAATAGATTTTTTTCTGTTCTCTCTCTTGGAGATCAAACAGCTTTCAAGTCTAGCATTTTCTAGATTGCTCCGCTTTGCTTCTAGATAATTCACTACTTCAAACTTCTAAAATGTGTTCTTAATGGATTTACATGCTGATGTTAGCTAAATTCTTTTATTCTTGAACCTTGAAACCCACACTTAGGAGCATGAGTCTGATAATTGTTTAGTCTAGACCTTCTGTTCTCCCATTGATCTTACTTTGGTGTCCGAGTAATCTTGAAGTTCCATCTCCAACATGTAATGACAGGAGGTTGTGTATTGTCCCAGAAATGGTTATCTCAGTTATTCTGGTAGATCTCATGCTTTCTAGGATATTTTCCAGTATACCTTTTGGTTGTGCTGGCAGGTGGCTTTTTTAGTATGCTGCGGATTTTGACTGTGTTCGAGGCTTTTTCCAATTTCATCTGGAAGCTCCTGTTGTAACTTGTTTACTTCTGTATTTATTTTACTGCTATTATATTTCCAAACTGGTAAGCCTGTCCAGCTGTTATGCCTTGTCATGGCCATTATGGCTTGTTCATTGTTGTATAGTTTTGTCCCCACAGAGGTTTTCCAGCACATTTTTTTAGTACCATCTGAACGATGAATATGCATTTTTAGTTTCTATCATTTGAAAAGGAGGGCCACATTAAAAAATAATAAATGGACAAGCTGAAGCTTGAGGGCTCTGTCCTCTGCTGGCTCTCTGCTCTGTTTTGGGGGTAGTAGCCACTGTTGTGTGGCTATTGGTGACCTGCACCTTTTTGCTTTTGGATTTGTGTGTTTATTTGGGCTAAGATGGATAGACTAGACCAAATCCCAGTCAACTCTTACTATAGAGAAATAAATTAGTGTTAAAATAGTTTATTTAAACTTATTAATATCGTACTATCTTGCAGTTTTGCTGCTTTTTTTTTTTTTTTTTGGAGCAGCTATGACGGACACTGTTGAATATTAGTGCCTTGTTGGTTGTCTTCCTCATTAATGTTGTGTTTAAATAGATGGTCTGAGTTTCAGGTAGGGAAGGACTGACCTGGTCACTTTTTAATGCATCTAGAGTGTTTTGAGGTCTTAAGATTTGGGGGTTTTTGCTTGCTTATTTCAAGGTGGTTTACTCATAAACTTAAAGCTTGCTTCCCTTTTACTCACACTGTCTGAATTGCTACTTATTTCTGTCTGGGACCCAGATTTGCCTTTAAGCAATAATTGTTGCTCCTACTTCTGATACTTTTTTCCTCATGTTTCTGTTCCAGACAATTGTTTGGAAGTGTGATCAAACAGATCAGTAAATTCTGTGTGGGGTAACAAACTGTAGCTCAGCAAGTCCTTGGAGTTTTGCGGGAGATGGGGCTGGGGATAAAAAAAGTAGTAGCACTGTTTCTACTTCTTTTTCCTTTCTCCCAGATCAAGCACTGCAACTAGCAGAAACTTTACTACCTCTTCAAAATCATCAGCAAGTTCTTATTCCTCAGTGTCTGCCACTTCTGTCATTACTAATGGTGATAGCAGTAACTCCTATGGACTGAACAGCTCCCATCTGGGCAGGGGGTAAGAGCAGGAATGTTCTTTTTGTTTCGTCACCCTTCATGTGAGTGATCCCATGCATCCTTGCCTGTATAGAAAAGGAGTGTGATGGTGCCCTAGAGGAGTTCTACTACTCTTGTGTACCTGTTTACCAAACTTTGCTTTTTGAAACCACTGCCTTCTGCTGTTCCTTGCTCACTTGCGAAAGTAGTGCATGTTCCAGAGCGTACTAACTGCCAGAGCATTGCCTGTTTTTTGAGGTGACTCGGAGCATGAGGGAAAGGGATTATATTCTTTTGTCTATGTGCCATTATGGTAGAAGCCTTTCCAGGTACAGATCATAATTTTCTTATTATTTCTTAAAGTGTATTATATAGACGCTTGCTGCATTAGGGTGGTGTGCTGTATGCTTACAGACAGAGGAAATGAATGTGTTATGAGCCGTAAATTAATAATAGACTTTGTAAGGATTAATGTTTCCAAAGTTAGCACATACACTTCATGTTCCTGGTATTCAGCATTAGCCCCTACGAAGCAGCAGAAACGGGTAGCCTGGTTAAAAAATTTCAGTGCACAGTTTTCTGACTTGTATTTGATGTGACTTCTAAGTAGCATTGAGACTCAACAAACTCATTGTGGAGTTCACTGTATTGTCTTTTTTTCCAGAGGTTCTGGATTTGTCTGTAACTCTTACAACTGCAGGGACAGTGCTTCCCTGTCACAACCTGGACTCTGTGGACTCAGTAACCTTGGAAACACCTGCTTCATGAATTCTGCATTACAGGTAAGAATTAGAAAGAGCCCTCATTAGAATTAAATAAAAGATCAGTCTCATAGATATTGTGGATTAAAATCTGTGAAAAGAAAAGAATATATTTATGTGGTTCCATGAGGAGACTGCACCTCAAAAAAAAAAAACCAGACTGAAAAATCAGTTCATGTTTAGTTTGGCTTATATTTAGCACATTAGTACTATAAAACTTACTACAGTATTAGGGACTGAATCTGAAATATGTGGCATCTGAAATGGCCTGGGGACGTTGTACAAAACAGATGCCTGACTGTAACATAAGGTCCCAGTGCTGTCCCCTGCCAAAAATGGGCTGGCATGGAGGATGTTTTGACTTGTGTGGGCTGCACAAGTGACCTGAGCAGGTCACTGCATGCAGTTCTAGGCCTGTGTTAAAGATTCTTGAAAAATTAAGGGCATGAAAAGCCACAGGAAGGGTTCAGGTTCATTGTGCAAGGTGTTAAGGTTGAAACAGTGATGCAAAGCTAATAATTATTTCTTTACTTTTAAACTTAATTTTCTTAGGATTATTTATTTGATTTTAAAGAATGCAGAAACTTGGTAGGGTTAGTTTTTGGCTAAGAAGTTCAGACAGAGTATGAGACAAATTGTATGAACTTTGATTTAAGGAATGGGCAAACTTCTGCTGTGGTACCAGTGGTGTGAAATTACTTCAGTCACTCTGTGATGGCTTTGAAATCTGGAACAGGTCTTAAAATAACTGTAATGCATTATGCATGTGGTATTCAGAACACCACAATAAACTTGGACTGCCCTGCTTTTTGTTCAACATGACTTTATTTTCAGTTGTGTCACTGTAACCTTAAGCCACTTTATGTTTTCTTGGACTTAGCTAAGAGACAACTTCAAAATTTTTTATTGTCAAGGTGATTTAATTCAAACATACTTCAATCTTAATTTATCATGCAAACTAGTCATGTTAAGGACCAATTACTTTCTTTATTGTATGTACAGTTGTGCTTTCATTTTCTAGATATCAGTCTTCCAAATGCAGATTTCTGCCTTAATATTTTCTTTGGTTTTTTTTTTGTTTGTTTGTTTGTTTGTTTGTTTTTTGTTTTGTTTTACTAAACATGTTCTTGAGTCTTGCCAGTTTTGTGAACTTGGTACATGTCCTGATGTGAAAGTTGGTTTTGTGGTTTTGTTGTCACACGTATCTATTGTCCTGTGAAGTAAATTAATTTTCCTAATACTTTTTCAGTGCCTGAGCAATACTCCTCCTCTGACTGACTATTTCCTGGAAGATAAATATGAAGCTGAAATAAATCAGAACAACCCACTCGGGATGAGGGGAGAAATTGCAGAAGCCTATGCAGATCTCATTAAACAGATGTGGTCTGGGAGACAGTCTCATGTGGCCCCACGTATGTTTAAAGTAAGTGTGCCCTGTTCCTGTAGCACAACTCTGGGACAGAAGAAACAGTGAAAGCGTAACATATTTTGATGTAATGAAGGCAGTAAGGACAGAATTGGTCCAGTGTTTCATGTTTTGCATAAATGCTTTTTAGGGTACAGGGAGGAACTTGCCAGTGAGTAGTGTCCTTCCTCAGAGTTGGCTACTGCTTTTTAATGTTACTTAGTAAATGACCTGCCAGCCTGAGAGCTGTTTACAGATGAATCAGAATGATCTTTGCTGCAAAACTAGGCATGGTCATATGAATTGCCAGCTGTGAACTTTGGTTAGTGAGAAAAGGTGTGCAAGTCACAAATCCAAAAAATTAAATTAAAAAGTGAAGAGCAAAATGCATCTCCTTGTCTATAACTCTGTTTATTGGTGTAATGTTCTCATTGCTTCAGTGTGAAGAGCTGCTTTCAGCTGAATTACTGAAAGTAGCTGGGGAAATTGTTCTGGCACCTTTCCCTGCATTAGCATCCAGTTCACCATGGCCTGCTGCCAGCAGAAGGTAGTGGGGAGCTGGTCTCTGCAAAAGCCATGACCTGAGTGTTTTATATCCCCTCCCTTTTGCCTTCGTGTTTCAGACACAGGTTGGGCGATTCGCTCCTCAGTTTTCGGGATACCAGCAGCAGGATTCCCAGGAGCTCTTGGCTTTTCTACTAGATGGCTTGCATGAGGATTTGAACAGAGTGAAGAAGAAGCCCTACTTGGAGCTGAAGGATGCCAATGGCAGACCTGATTCGGTACAGTGCCCTTTACTTGAGGATAGGGCCCAGTGCTTCTTCCCAGGGCATTTAGTTGGGTTCTGGGATGCTTCCTGGCCTTCCTGCTCACAGGCTGCACCAACATCCTTCCTGCAGAGCAGTGTCCCTGGCACAGGAGAACCTTGTCATGCCTTGGGGCACTCTACCTAAATAGAGAAAAGTAATTCTCTCATGAGGTTTACCTGATAGAGGGCCAGTAAGTTTCTTGTGTTCAGTTTTCTTCCTGAGACTAGATTTCTCATGCTAAGAGCATGCCCTTTGGTAAGGAGTTTATAAGTTGTCTTGTGAAAGTCTTCAGGGGATTGTAATTTGTCTCCTTTTAGACTTTCTTTGTGAAATATGGCCATCATTCTCCAAGAAGAAAAACCTCTTTACTTTTTTCTTGAAATCTGTAACTGCAGTTGCCTTTCCAAAGCAAGAGGCAGCACTCCATTCCTCCTGGGGAATGGAGCATATCTGGTTGTCCTGAAGAGCAGCATGTGACCCTGTTACTGTCCTCTCAGCTCCATTCATGCTTCTGGCATTGTGTGCACCAAGGAATGCCTATTCAAACTCAGCTAAAATGGATAGATTAAATTTGACTTGATGCAAGGCCTTAATTTCACTGAGAAGAAATCCCAGTTAGGTTGGACATTGTGGTAGAGCCCCTTCCCTATGAAATTGACCTATCAGTATCAATTTTCCAAGTTTTCTTTGGTCCTGATGCTCGCCATGCTGTAGAAATCTTTGCAAGAAATAACTTCTAATATGTTTTTTTAAATTATTTTTATAGGAGGTGGCAAAAGAGGCATGGGAGAATCATAGGCTGAGGAATGATTCCATCATTGTGGATATTTTTCATGGTCTTTTCAAGTCTACCCTTGTTTGTCCCAAATGCTCCAAAGTTTCTGTCACCTTTGATCCCTTCTGTTACTTAACTCTCCCACTGCCCTTGAAGAGGGACTGTCACATGGAAGTTACCCTGGTATATGCAGACCCACAGCGCAGACCTGTCCAGGTGAGGCATGTTGAAGACACACATTTCTTTAAGTCATCTGAGTTCTTTTAGGTTTTAAAGTTGAGGGTCTCAAAGTGATCTAAAGGACATTGATGTCCACCTTTGAGTGAGGTAGTATGGGTTTTTTAATGAAAAATCTGGCATGTGAAATCAAGTGACTTTGTGAAAGCTTGGCTCATGAAACTAAGGTCATGGTCAGCTGGAAGTGGCTTCCTGTGGTGAGATGACCTGTTTGATGTGCTGCTCCCTGAAAGCAGCAATGTGCTTGCACTGTCATGTTTACCTTGGAAAATGTAAAGATGTAACTTATATTGTGTGCTGGGGCGTACAGCATCACCAGCCTGTCAAAGGAGGGGACTGTCCCACTCTGCTCTGCACTGTGGCAGCCTCACCTCAAGTGCTGGGAGCAGTTTAGGTCATCACAATATAAAAAAGACATGACTCTGTTAATAGAGACTGTCCAAAGAGAGCCCTGAGGATGGGGAAGGGTCTGGAGGGGAAGCCTTATGATATCACTGGGTTTGTTCAGCCTGGAGGAGACTGAGGGGAGAGACTTCACTGTGGTCTTCAACATCCTCACAGAGGGAAGTGGAGGGGCAGGTACTGACCTGGTCACTGTTGTGACCAGGGACAGGACCCGAGGGAATGGCCTGAAGCTGAGTCAGGGGAGGTTTTAGGTTGGGTATCAGGAAAAGGTTTTTCACCCAGGGGGTAGTTGGGCACTGGAACAGACTCCCCAGGTTAGTGGTCACAGCACCAAGCCTATCAGTTCAAGGAATGTTTGGGCAAGGCTCTCAGGCACATGGTGGGATTCTTGGGGTGTCCTGTGCAGGGCCAGGAGTTGGGCTTGATGATCCTTATGGGTCCCTTCCAATTCAGCATATTCTATGGTTCTGTGATTCTAAATGGGTAAGGCCTTTGAATTTCAAACAGAATTGAAAAGTGATTCCTCTTGGGGAAAAAATAGAAAAATGACGTGTTTGCTTTTTCAGCCTCCTCAATAGACTGGTTTTAAATGTTCCCCCCCACTTCATTTTCAAATGGACACACACATCCCTAAAGTAGCCTTGTGCTTGCCACACATCAGAGAAGCACAAGCTGGGGCGCTCAGGCAGAGTGACTGGATGTCCTGATGCAGTTTTGGACGAACTGATTTGCAGTATTTTCATATCTGTCAAGATTTTTGCCTTGACCTTTAGTAGTAATGAAGAGAATGGCTCTAAGATGTTTTTTATCACAGAAAGAAACAGCAGTTTTATGTTCTGAGTAAGCTGCTGTGTCTGGTGATTTTTTTTTTTTTCTGGGTGTTACTACTGCTGAGCCTGATCACAGCAGAAGGCCAGCTGTTCAAGGCTTTCATTCCCTCCAAATCCCTGCTTTGTAAGGTAAAGCTGAGATCCAGAAGACATTGAAGTGTGTGGTTATGACCTTGACTTCAGCAGAACTCCTATAAATTAAAGATTAAGGAGTTTTAAGATTTTATTTCCATTTTCTTGCTCTCTGCCTTGCATGGGTTTGTTTTGCCTGGTGTAAGCATAACATTATCTTTGTTTCTAGTACCGGGTTCTGGTGCCAGTGATGGGGGCCATCTCGGATCTGTGTGAATCACTTTCCAAACTCTCTGGTGTTCCTGCAGAAAATGTAAGGATAAATGAAGACAGTAATTTTGATAAATGTTTGTTTTTCTTGAAGCATTTTGGTGGCTTAGCTTTTATATGGGTGCTAAGCTGAACTTAATGGGTTAGTGACAAAACTGTAACAAGTTAAAATGCTGTTCTTTGCTCCTAGAATTAAAAAGATGCATGAAACAGTCTGTTTATTCTGATAGTTCCATTGCAGTAGAGAGGTTTAAGAGAAGGGACAGAAAAGTAAAGTACAACTGATGTTGGTGTGCTGACAATTGCGATACAGAATTGGAACACACTGTTGCTTGAATTTAAAGGTAGTTTGCCTAAATTTATGTAAGCTTTTACTGTAATCACTTTGCAAATATCACTTGCTGTCCTAGATGGTGGTGACAGACGTGTATAATCACCGATTCCACAAAATCTTCCAAATGGATGAAGGTTTAAATCATATCATGCCAAAAGACGACATCTTTGTGTGAGTAAACTGGGAAAATGCCACATGTGAAGAATACTGCAAAACATTTGCTTTGGTTTCAGGTTCTAAAACCCGATTCCTGTTCCCTCCCAAAACCTAAGGCTTCTTGTAGACCTTCTGCATGACTCAGCAGTAATGCAGCACTGCTCTTACCAGCAGATAAGCATGTGCAGTGTTCAGTAGGTATTTTTCTAACACAGGAAGTTATGGCCCTTCAGTCATAATGAACTTTTAGTTTGGTCTGTGTTATGCAGTTTAGAACTTCGTACAAGCCTCTTTCAGATATAACTATGTCTGGATTACAGTCATGCTCTCACTGACATTTTTAGTTTTGCTCAAGCTTGTTGTTCTTGTGTTTTCCAAATCAGCCAAAAGCCTTGGGTTGTTATTAGGATAGTATGAAGTCTAAGGTGTTGTACTCTGCCTTTCCAAAATCCATCATAGCTGTTAGAGCACCATGACTGGGGGTTCTGCATAGACTCTTGACTGGTGCTAATCACTGTATCTAAATTGTGGTTGTGAGGGCCTTGAGCAAAGCTGAGGATTTGGTTGCACTTGATGTTCTACCTATGTGTGGCGGGTGAGGTATTTCCAGTCACCTCTGATATCTGGTGAGGTGAGGAGAGCAAAAGTTGTGTTCCTCTATTGCAGCTGAAATGTGAGAACGTTCCAGTGCAAGAATATTGCTGCCATGAAATTGTTGGGTCTGTGTGCAGACCTGCACTGACACTCTGTGGTGCTGTGTGAACCTTTCACAGGGTGGTTTGCTGTGACATACTGGTGCCATTTGTCCTGCTGTCTGTTGTGACCTTATTGCTGAGACGTAATGAAGAAGTTTTGTAAAAGTTTTTGTCATCTTGTTGTTGTCTTCAATTGTGTGACCAGTTAGGATGCCTGGGAAGGACGTTTGTCTTCTGTGAAGTCTGTTTGGGAGGGTGTTGTAGAGTGTTAGTTTGTAAGTCTGTCTCTTCAGCAAGTAAAACATTTTAAAAACAAGAAGCATGATAATACAGTGGTAATTGCAAAAAAGCCCTGCTTTCATACAGGCATAGCATGTTGTAAATCCCTCCACAGAAAACAACTGTCTGAATCAGGTCTGCTCTGGGGTGTGGGGGGGAAGCATTGGCTGAACTGCAGCTCCCAAGTGTATTTTCCTTTGCAATTGCCACTTCCTTTTATGTGAAGGACAACTGTAAATGAGGTGCTGCTGTGATTCACAGTGAGTGAACTGAGCTGGGTTAAAAATAGCCTTCCAAGGAAGAGGAGAGGTAGCAGGAGGAAGTTTTGCAAATCCTGTTTTTCCATGTACACCCTCCAAGATCTTTTCAGCGCTGAGGGGCAAGAGCAAGCAGCCAGGCACCAGGGCAAGAATTAGGAAAAAACTGCTCATAGGAAGTCCCTTTAACGGGTAATGCTGCCAGGAAAAAGATATATAAAGTAATATTCTAACTACAGCTAAAAACCAGCATCCTTTTATTGAAAAGAAGTCTTGTCTCAAAAAACCAGCAGAGAAACACTTGTTCATAAAGAGGAACGTTTTTTAAAGGCAAATGCATAATTACTTCTAGTGTGGACATTCTACCTGCCTTGTCTGGTTATAAAAAGTCTGCTGTTAGGCGTTCTAAGATTTAATTAAATCATTCAAGGAATGTAATTGTAGTGTGAAGGTTTTTTAATTCCATTTTGTTTCTATTATTTTTTTGTCCTGCCGGCTTCAAGACGTGTTTTCCATTAGGGAATGTACTTGTAGTCATGGATGTACATCTCTGCCTTCTGCTTCTTCCAGAAAGGATGATTTTACAGTTAAAGAGGAACTTGTCAAGTGCTGCTCAAGCTGTCGTGTTTCTGGCAGAAGTTTTGGACAGTGATGTGGCAGATCAGGTTTCTGCCCTCCTGCAGGTGCTGTGTGATGTGTGGCTGGGGAGTGTGGTATGTGGTGGTTGTTTGTTCAGACTGCTGCTGCCAATAACTTCAGGAGTTTCTGATATCTCAGCAACTTCTTAGATTACAGGCAGATATCTTCCTGTTTATTAAAGGGAGAAATAAAAAATATTTTAAAAAATGTAAGTCTTTCAGAACCTTCCACCTTTAAAGAACGAGCTTGTTTCCACTTGAAATGTTGAGAAACATTTTATTTCCCCAAAGTCAATGAATAAGAGTTTCTCACTAAAAAGTATATTTTTCTTCTTAAATTAAGGCCAATTCTTTAGAGAAGTGACAGGAAATGACTTGCTGCTTATGACTTTAAGGATGCTCTGTATGCCTCCATAGTCCATGAAATGTTCAGCTTGGAAAAGGTGCTCCTGCAGTGGTGATGGAGCTGTGGGGTGTATCACTGGTTACACTGAGTGATGCATCTCTCTCCTGTTCCTGAAAAAAAACTGTATCAATTAATGAAGGGGAACAGATGCCTTTTATTAGAAAGTACAACAGTGGTAGGGTTTTACAGTCACAGTATTTTCACCCAGAATTCACAATTGAAATAAATAACCTAAAAAAGACTCAATAAACCACACTAACTAAATCAAACATTTGTTTGCACTGCATTTATACTAGATATTGCCACAAAAGAAACTCTTAAGAACACTTTCTAGAGTGTTGGGCTGACAAGATAGCAATTGCTTTTTAAGAAAGGAAGAATCCTTCCAGAAGCTGCTGGCCTACCATGTTTTGAAAAGCTGATTTTTTCCTAGGATTTGTTTGAATCACTTAATGGCCTTGTGTGGTAAGACTAAAACATACCAGCTTCTAGGAAAGTCTAGGGAAATAGAAGTTACAGAATGGATGGGTTTTTTAGCAGCATTACTTACATTATAAATCAAATAGGAAAGCTGCATCATTTCAGGGTATTGGGCTCTGTGCAGCAAAGCCAAGTGAGAGCTGTGTCAGCTGTCAGGTGGGAAAAACAAACTCGAGAGGGATTATCTGGTAGTCCTGGCACCTTTTGCAGCGTATGTTCTTAGGTTCTAAATGTTAACCTAGATGTGTTTCAAGTTGACATATGATGCAACCTGGGATATGACTGTGTACCATTAGTTAATTCTTTTTATTCAAGGAAAAGATGTTTCCTAGAATCAAAGTGTCTTGTATTTAGATGATACTTCATGATACTTGCTGTCTCATGTACATGAACTCTTTTTTAATTCATGTTTTATTGATCCTGTCCCTTTTATATACTCACTGTGTGCTCTTATTTCCAAGTAATGTCCGGTGGCGAGACTTCCCCGTGGGAAACTGTAATGTGTACATCTCGCTTCTTGTTTTCAGTAGTTGCAGTTAGATGCTATGTTTCTTTCACTGGTTAGAAAACAAAGGGAAAACTACCCAAACCAGAGTTAAATCAGTACAGCATATTCAGAAATAGATATTTCTTATGTGTATTTCCCCAGAACTTGTGTGCATTCCCCATTGCATTACATTTTGAAATTACAGATGGCTCTGTGGGTCCTATTGGTTTTTGAGGTCTTTTTCTGAAGGATTTTGTTGCCTAGTCTTTGAATTGGGGTGAGCTCACGGGCCTTCTCTTTTGTTCTTCCTGATAGCCACACCAGAGTGAATTCTGAGAGAAGCTGTGATAAACTGAAGACTGCATCCTTCCATTTAAATAATCTTTTTAAAAGGTGTAACAGTTTCCTCACCTGAAAAGCACTCCTCCCTTCCACTGGCAAAAGCAAACCAAGGTTGTTTTAGTAATCATCTGTGGTTGTTTTCTGGACTCTGAGAATCCAAAGAATGAGTGAGTAATGATAGGGCAGTACAAAGCCCCAGGGCTCTGAGTTCATGAGCAGCTGCCATCTGATTGTTCCTTTGTTCCTTGCTCTCATTTGTCCCCCTCTAAACACGACATTGCTCTGAGTCCAGCAGATCTTCCACCTGTGATCATCTTTGTGGCTGTCTCCTGTAACAGAAATCAGTTGTTTCAGTGGTTCTAAAGCTGTAGGATCTGGTTGTAACTTAAACTGGCAGTTCTTGCCTTCTGTACATTTCTTAGCATCATCTTAAGTCTCAGGACTGAAAAAATTTAAATATAAATGTCAGTCTCTTACAGTGTTTCTGCAGGTTTGGTTTGCTGTGATCAGTAGCCAGGCCTGCCTGTGACAACACCACCCCTGTGGTTTCACAGACTTCTGATTTTATTGTATTGTGCACTGGCCAGCTGGCAACACACAATTCAAAATTTGGAAACTCCTAACACTGCAGGAGATATGTGCTCCAGCAGGGCTGTGATTAAAAAAAAAAAATTAAAAAAAAAAATTAAAATCAGTTCTTTTGTACTGGTGTCTTGCTTTTGATATCAGTGTCTGTTGAGTCTCAGCTTGTGATTTGAGTCTCTCTTGGTTTGTTATTGAGGAGATCATGGATTTCCCTGAAGTGCTTGGGTTGGAAATGTCACTGAGCAGGAGCTCTCACAACACATTGCAGCAGGAATAGAGCAGCTGGAATGGGCCTTGGCTTTTCTGAGCATTTGCTTGACCGAGGATATGGTCTGCAGACTCAGATATTGTAGTCCAGACTGTGCTGTTGGTGAAATTTGGGAAATGTGCAGTATGTGGGATGTATGGAATATTGGGCTTGCACCTTTTATGGGTTATTTCAGTGGTGGAAAAAACTGGGGGGTTTTCCTGTTTTCACATAGGGTTATGAGGGAAGACACATTCAGCCTTCTGGTTTTTGCAGAGCATCTTGGACATCTTGAGATGTGTATTGTGTTTTAATGTGCCACTGAAGTGGTGGGAATGCTGAATCTGGGGGAGTGAGGAAGGGGGCGAGAACTGGACTCCATTTGGAACTTGAGCTGAATGGATTGCAATATGGAAAACAAAGGTGTGCCCTGGATGTCTAAGATACATTTTTCCTCTGAGCTGCTCAGTTTCTAGTTCATCAGTTCTGGTGTATTATCTCACCTGTTGTGCTCTGGGATAGTAAAACCTCAAAAAGAATAAATGCAAATACCAGTGGGCTTCTTGATACTTAGGTGACTTTAAGTAACTTTGCAATGCATCCCAAAATGAACCTGGCACCTTTTACACAAGAGGACAAAACTTTACATTTTCTTTCCCAAGTCAGCTGAAAGGGAAGGAGAATTTGGGAATTTTGAAAATTCTCCAAGCCTGTTCTTTCACAAGGCTTTGCACTTATCTCTTTCTCAACTTGACAGGCTTGGAACTGTCAGGTAGTCCTGGTGCAAGCTGTGTTAATATTTAGCATCAGAGAAGAGCTGAGCTGCAGAAGTGGAGGGCTTTGGTAGAAGCCTTGAAATGATATCAGTGACCTGGCATGCAGGGGCAGTGCAGCCAGAGAATGGTGGGAGTATCCCACTTCTCACAGTGTTGGAAATGATTCTCTCCAAGCATGTTGTTCTGTGGAAGGACAGGGAGGTCTGTGGCAAATGATCAGAAATCACTCCTGTAAAGGTGGTCTGCAAATCAATTTGATGACAGTAGTTCAGTGTTTGTGCTGAATGCTCTCATTGCCCAGGCTAAGCAGAGCACAGCATTCAGCACACAACCCAAACACTTGCTATTTCTTTTCCTCAGGTTCTGGGAAGCCCAGCCCCACTAGGATCTCTGGCTCCTGCTCCAATGTAACCCCCACACATGCACCATGCTGGTGATATCCCATCACCAGGGATCCTGCTGGAGCTTGGAGCCAGCCTACAAGGGCTCAGGTAAGTACCACATGAAAACAAACTCCACAGCCCATTTCAAGGGTATTGCTCTTAGTATTTCTTCTTAGTTCTTAGGAACTAAGAAGAAAAATATTCTGATGGATAAACTAGATACCCCTGTTCTCTTAGCCTGGCTAATGGGGCATATTACATAACATGTAATATGTAAACATGTACATTTTATGTTGATAAAAGTTTCACAAATTGATTTGCAGGTCACCTTTAACCTATAAAAGTGTGCATATTTGAATAGGATCTATTCAGTTTGCCATACGTGCCATGTTTTCTGCCTTCTCTTACAACATGCTGTGTATTACATTTAGATGAGTTCATGGTCTTGAAAAAACATCACTGGCTGCAGAGATGTCAGGTTTATTAATGTGACTGATGCTACAGCAATTATTGAACTGAGTTAATGAGGTCAGCAGACCAGCAGGTCCAGTAGTTTTATACAAAACATTTGAGATGTGTGAGATCTTACAGCAGACTGATCTGTGAAGTTTGTTCACACTTGCTAAAATTGGGGTTTTCTTGTTTGAAATGAGGGTTTGCGTCCTTTCCAAAATGAACTTGTATTTATGTAAGCCTTGTATAAACTTCCTGTGTGAATTCCCTCATCATTTTTAATCTTGTTCCTCTGCAAGACTGGCAAAATCCTTTGACCAGGTTCTACAGGGCAAGCTATCCATTATCTAAGAAAGTTGCATTTGCAGTCTCTTACCTCTTAGTTTACTTTTTTGTGTGTGTTCTGGAATTAAGAAAGAAAGGAAACAGCTTAGGAGCATCTCCTCTTCCTAGAAGAGATCAGAACGTGTGCAGCAGTTTCTCCCAGGTTTCTTCTAATCCTGTGTTTATTCTCATTGTCTGCTTCTGACCCTGTTGTGGTATCTCAGCAGCATCTCTGGGTTGGTGTGCAGTAGTAACCCCTTTCAGGCAGATCTGTTAGGCAGCTTCTGCAGTGGCATTTTTTCCTGCCCTCCTCCATTCTCTTTCAAAATAGACTTCTCGGTTGTTGCTGGAGATTGAATTGTGATCCACATAGTGTTTTGCAGCAGGAGTTAATATCACAGATCCCCACTCCTGTGAGGGAATGTTTCAGTAACATACAACTGATATATTAGCCTGGTGTTAGCTCAGAGTATTTTTTGCTTTCAGTGTCCTTCAGTGTAGCTGCGGTCCTTCATAGCTTTTCATCCTTCTGTGGTTAACTTTATTGTGCAATGGAACAAAAGTTACCTCGTTGCTCACTGCCTCCTTTCTGAATTGAAACTACAGACCTGAACCTTCATAATGCTGATAAGGACTGGTCAACTCCTACCGTATTGCTTAGCAGTTTCCAGACACTTTCCTGAGTTGTCATGAGTTATAAAGGCAATCAGCCAGTATCTAGCAGTGTGGCAGCAGCTGAACTAATGTTTCTGACTTCTAAAACTGTGTTATGTAGTCTGGAGTGGCATCATCTTCATGTTCTATTACTTCAATTAAGTTGTAATATACAGAATTATGGGGTATCGTCCAGCAATTCCCAGTATCAGCTCTACAGCCTTCCTTACACTGTACATAAAATACTTTGGGTTTGGTTCTTTTTTCCAAGGGATAGCTGTTGCTATGATCATATGATCTCCTGATCATAAAGGTGACAGATCTTGATCCTGATACATCTGCTTTTAGTACAAGTATGTAAAAGGTGTTCTGAGGTGGGGTGGGTAGAGGGGTACTTGAGTAACCAGATGTGTTGTGGTGAGAAGTGTGTGAGATGCTCTCTGCAGAGTGTTATAGGGTGCTGCATGCTGGTTGTTTGTGATGGATGACCCCTGCCTGTGGGAAGAGTCATGGGCTGGGCTTCATTCAGGTGCATGAGGGTGGAGTGTAAATGGGGCTTCATTAATTGCTGCTTGCAGAGCACAGTGTAGGTGGTGTGAGAGGAGTCACAGGAGTGTCATGCACTGATCTGTGTTATAGGAGTCCAATTTAAGATTCTCATAGGACCTGGAGTTAATCCCAGATATATTCCGGGACTGAGTATGGCCTTTTGTGGTTTAAACAGTACTAAGTGAAATAATTCATCTCTTTGTTGTGTTGTTTCTCAGGAAACTTTAGGAGGTGTGAACTGTATGCAGTGCTGGTGTCCAGCTGAGTAGCATTGACAACTTAGAAAACCTCAACAGCTGCTGGTGTTGGACTCTCTTGTGCTGACTCTGTGCTCTTGTGTTCTTGGTGGGCTGGGACTCTCTGGAAGGATTTTTTCCTTCATGTACTCTACTGACTCAGTGCAAGCCCCAAGCTGGGATCCTTTTTTGTTTTAGTAGGATGAAGTAGAATGACAGCTCTGAAATTTGTTCTCCTCCCTGCTCTGAACACAGGAATAAAAAATGTTTCTCAGCTCTTAAGACAAGGGAAGTGGCTTGTTTAATGTCAGAGAATTGTTAGGAGTTTGGTGCATTCAGATATGCGATTGTGGTCTCGGTCATTATGTGTAGTGACATCTTTGATGAAGTCTTTCTTTCTCTTTCAGTTTTAAGATAAATGTGGGACAGGTGACTCACCAAATTAAAGAGCGGTGTGACTTGGCATTCCTGAAAATTAATCTTTTGTAATGAGTAGGCCTGAAGCAAACAGTGTGATAGTGTTGGATCCTGTGGTTTCTTTTGCCTCTGACAGCTGCAAATACCTCATTTGCTGTTTCACCTAGGGCACAAGCTGTGTCACAGTCTCCTCACTGTCCTCTCAGGCTGTTTGTTGTCTTCCAGAATTTTTCTTGTTTGTTTACTGTCCTTGAATTTTTCTGTGAAGCAGATGTTTCCAGACTCTTGGTTTTATGAAACATTAGCTGCTCAGTGATGTGAGTTCAGGCCATAAAACTGTTTGAGAGGCTGGGAGAATGCAAGACCTAAGGTATCAAGAGGATTTCTTTCTCCAAGGGGAACAAACACTGTAAGAGGGATTTCAAAATACATTTAGTATTTTTCACTGGTTGAAGCACTGTGTAGTTGTCAGGGTAATGTCTTGGGAGGTGACTGGTAATAGGGGTTTGAATTAGGAGTAAAGACAGAGGGAAGGTGGCAGTCAAGTCGGTTGCAGGTGTGTGTCCTGTGCCACTGTGAGCCGTGGGGAGTGTTCAGGAAACTGCTCTGTAGCATGAGGCCAGTACAACCCTCTGGTACTGTTGGAGAGACTTGCTGGACTGACTTCACATTGGTCCTACCTGTGCTGTGCTTCTTGGCAGTGGAAATAACCCACTGAAATACCTGTCTTTCAAACAGGTATGAAGTTTGCAAGCCAAGTGAGGATGGCTCAGAGTATGTTACTCTCTCCATTTACTTTCGGGAAAAGACAATGAGGCAATCCAGCAATACTTCAGGGACTGTGCTCTTTGGGCAGCCACTGTTAATATCTGTGCCGAAACACAGGCTCACCGTGGATCACCTGTACACTGTGGTTTTGGAGCAGATCAGGTAAGTCATGGCTGTATCTTTGAATCCTATGCCAAGCTCTAGAGGTCGCTTATTCAATTACATTGTAATAGGATTACTGAATCCTTGTTAACAGGGAGAATTTTCCTTGATTTGTGTGGGATGTATAAACCAGGATTTGCATTGCATTAGTGTCTGGAGGCCCCAGGGACATTTCAAGGTCCTGGTTTTTTGGGTTTTGTAACAGATATTGCTGGCTCAGCCTTGCAAAAGGAGTCAGGAGCAGAACTCAGGGCTTGTTTTCAGGGCTCACAGATGAGGCCACCATGACTTACTTTAGCCTTCTCAATATACAGCCAGTGAAACATGGAACAAGCAATGAGAGCAGAGACTCAGGGAATTGTTGTTTGACTCATTCTGAGGGCTCTTGGTGCTGTCATGTAAATGTAAGTGGTGCTGTACAGGGTGGGTTCTTGTTTGTTGGAGGGGACTGGGCAGCAAGAGCTGATGATAGAGGGGAGTGCTGCTGTTCTGATGCACAGCTGCAGTATGGTTGTGTGTTAAATGTGTCCCTTCTCTTCAGCCGCTATGTGAAACTCCCTCTGGCAGAATACTCCTCACCCTGCCCAGACAGAGGAACCTGCAATGGCTCCAATGGTGTGGTTGAAGGTAAAGCCCTTCACTTTAAGCTTTCTAACAGCATTTGGTTTGTGCTGTGTGTATTTGGCTTTAGCTCTAGCAGGTTATTTCTCCCCCGTGATTTAACCATGCTGTTGTGCTGGGCATCTGTGTGGTACAGGGAGAATCTTGTAGACCATTTCCTTCCTAGGGAGATCAGATGTGCATAAGCAGCAGCTGGAGAACAAAGTGTGGATGTGCATTCATCCTGACCAGTGTTAGGGAAGTCCTTGCTTACTCAAGGTGTTCAGAGGCAGCCCTTCCTGATATGCCCTTTGGTGATGAAAACTGGCCTGTTAGGTCACAAAGACACATTGTGGAGAAATTTTTCTGTTGGAGGGCATAGAATCACAGTCTCATTCCTAGGCTAGATGCTCCCTAGGAAGCTTTTAATGCTGATGGCAAATGCATGTTTCCCTTTCCTGTTTGAAATTATTCACTTGTGTAGCCCTGAGGGTAATAGCTGGAATAAGTTAAATGGGGAAAAAAACCTGCCAATTTTCTCCTAAGAATGGAAATAACTTTTCTGGCAACTTACATATTCCTTTCTGTGAAGGCACCCAGCTGCAGCCTTGCTGATTCTCTCTTGGGGTTGCTTCTTAGGGTGTGCTGTCAGAAGGTGTCATTGTTAACCTACTGCGAACTGAGCGCTCTCCTAAACTGGCATCTGCTAAAGGGAAGAATACAGCTTCAGATGGAGTGGTTAGCAAGCAGAGGTTTCTTTTTCTGTGTGCCTTTTCATTGCTTTCCACGTAACTGGTGTGTGTTGTACAGGCTGATGCAAACAGCTGTCCATGGGAGGTGTCAGGCCAAACTTTCACTGAAACCCTGTAATACTGTCCTTGTTGGAAATTTTTTTCCAGGTGACATTGAAGAGATGGAGCATCAGGATGGCGGAGAGGAAGGCAAGGAAAAGCTGACAGAAGTTGATCCCTGCCATTCTGAGGGTTGTATGCAAGTGGAGTCAGCAAGAGACCTGCAGCCTTGCAAGAAACAGCATTTCACTTTTAGCCTTGTGAATTCCTCTGGGACCTCGGAGATAAACTCCATTGTTGAAGGAAAAATCTTAAAACTGAATGGTAATTATTTTCTTGCTGGTTTTTTTTCTTCCTTCTTTTTACACCTGTGCAATAAATGTTTCTTCTTTCTTGTAGCTTTTGCTGCAGTTGCTATTGACTGGGATTCTGAGACACGGAGGTTGCTTTATGATGAACAGGAGGCACAGGTTGTAGTATGGTCTTTTCATAAGTAATCTATGTTTAAACTTGCATGATATTTAAAAGGTGACAGTAAACAGTGTTCTGCTGGGTCATCTTTTGTAACAGAATAAGCTGTTTTTACTCTCATGATAAATCTCTAAACCCAAGTGAGGACGTATATTTTCTCTTATGGACTATTTAGCACAAGAAAGGAGTGGCTGGAAGCTGGAGAGGATTGTCTGGGTGGGGAAGGAGGTGCAGAAATAGGCAGTGTGGGGAAAGTGAGCATGTAATTTCTCGATGTCAGGGATTACAGAGTACATGGAATTGAATAAAGCATCTCTTTCACTAGGCATTTGAAAAACATGGAAGCATGCTACAGCCACAGAAGAAGAAGGCTGTAGTAGCCCTCAGAGATTGCATAGAGCTCTTCACTACTATGGAAACACTTGGTGAACATGACCCGTGGTAAGAACCTCTGCCTGCCTACCTTGTCTACCATAAAATGCCTAAGTGTTTGAATTTCCATGATTTGTAATGGGATTCTTACACTTTCCCAGGTCTGTCCTTTTGTCCTCATCTTTGAGAAGTCTATCAGATCTGTATTAAGGCATTGACTCAATAGGCTGTGGACATGGGTTAATAAAGAGTATTTGCTTCCTGCCCGTATTTAAGGAAGAAAATGTCAGTGGGAATGTAGCTTCCAACGATCAAGCTATTTTCAAAAGTTATTTTTTGTACAACGTGCAGTTAACATACTTGCCATAGGACATTTTGCCTATAAAGTGAAAGCAAATTGGAGTTTGGAATTCCCTGAGGCAGTGTGCTCACCTGCATATTCCACAGGCAATGTGCCTTCTGTAAGGCAGGGACTGCACTTGTGCTAGTGAGGCATCTTTAATGGAAGGCCAGAAGCTTTTCTTCTAATGCAGTCATTAATTTCCTTGCTTGTTACTCCTTCCTCAGGTACTGCCCTAACTGTAAGAAGCATCAACAGGCCACGAAGAAGTTTGACTTGTGGTCTTTGCCCAGGATTTTGGTGGTACATTTAAAACGCTTCTCCTACAACAGATACTGGAGGGATAAACTTGACACTGTTGTGGAATTCCCCATCAGGTAGGATTCTTCCCTCAAGTTAGGAAGAACTTGAAGAACTTGGTCAGGAAAGAGGTACTTCTGATGTTTCTGTTGGCTGGGCTTGCTGTTAAAGCTGTCGCTGGAACAGGTGTTTTCTGGGTTTGAACTGGACAACTGGCGTGAGTTGAGAGGGGTTAGTATTTTGGGGGGTGGTTTTTGTTAATACTGTTCAGTTTTATACCTCAGTTTTATATCTCAAAGAGCATTAGTTAACTAGCAGGTGCTGTTTCTTCTAAAATTTGGTTAAGCCCATGTGATTCAACCAAGAGAACTTCTGTAGCAATTTGAGCAAATTTTTTGGGCAGAGCTGCACTTGTAGTGCTGGGTATTGCACCAGTACAAGACAAAAGCCTGCCTTGTCCCTCTGCTTCTGCTTGCCAGCATCCTCCTGTGGGATGAAGCATATCCCTTACTGTTCCTATCTCACTCTTCATGCCTACACAGGGACACTCCAAACTGTGTTTTATTCAACACCTCCCTCTAAACCTTCTGGCAGTGCTTGGTGTGTTTGTCAGGACCTGCCCTGTGTGGGAGGGGTAACAAGTCTGGTCTTCCCACTAACCACACCTGGCTCCTGAGCAGCAGAGCAGCACTGGTGCCATGCTTCAGTTCCTAAAAAGTGATGGTTATGGGTGTACTGATAGGTTTGTGTTTCCTTCCAGGGGTTTGAACATGTCCGAGTTTGTCTGCGACCCAAGAGCAGGCTCATACGTGTATGACCTCATTGCAGTTTCCAATCACTATGGAGCCATGGGAGTGGGCCACTGTGAGTAACTGCTGCTGTTGTCCTTTGTGTGCAAGGAAACGTGGCAGAGGGGTCATGGGAGGGCTCTGCATTGGGACTCCTGCAATAGCCCTCACCAAAGGTATCTAGTCCAAAGCTTACCTGTGTTCTGTGTGCAGGCGAGTATCATATTGGGATCCTGTTAGGATATGGAGGGCAGATAGGTAGCAGCACTTTGGCCTGAGGTCTGACTGATGCCTGTGGGACCCTGGTTTAGCTGTCATTAGTTTTTGTGATGGTGTTCTCCAGTTTATGAGTGGAGTCAAGATTTATCAATGCTGAACTGAAAATTGAGACACTGGCTGACCATAGAATGTCTCCACCTTTGCATTGATAAGGACTGACATAGGGAAAATGTCATTTCACCAGGAGAAAAACTCATTTATATTCAAGTTTGATACATGATGAGTCTGTGTTTTCTGTCACTGGTTTTGCTGCAGCATAGATGAAAAGTGTCTGTAGGTGAGTTTGCTGTATCAGGTGTCCGTGCAGAGCCATGCTGTAGGTAACACTTGTAAAACCACCCAGAAGCAATTTACCCAGAGAGGATGATGAACTCCTGAAGGGAGCTGAAGGGCACATGTTCTGAGGTTGGAGATCACAGTCACAGAACTCTTGGCTTGAACAGATGTTGAGGGACTTGTAACTTCCATCTTGAGTGAGAACTCTTGCAAGTGCTAGATCAGATTCCCTCAGCAGCAGAAAACTTCTCTTTCAAGTGAAAATGCAGTCTTAAACTGTGTGTGTTTGGGAAAGCTCTGACTCAAGGGCAGTGAACAAAGCCTACTACTGTTTTTCCCTAAGTTTCTTTTCCATGTGTCTCAGCTGTTAGGGATAAGCCTGGTATATGGAACCTGGTTCTAGACTAGCTGGGCCAGCGAGCACATTGTAGAAGATGTTCATGCTGGTTGACTAGGCTTGGGGTAGGTAATGCCAAAGCTGGCCCCTGGCCTCCCATGCACACGTGGTTGGAGTCCTGAGTGTCCCAGGTGTGCCTTCCCTGCCGGCCTTCCCCAGAATGCTGAGCTGCAGTTTCTCCCCCGACAGACACTGCCTACGCAAAGAACAAGGTGAACGACAAGTGGTACTACTTTGATGACAGCAGCGTCTCTGTGGCTTCAGAAGACCAAATAGTGGTGAGTATTTGGCTTGAGGCTGTTCCAGGTCTTTGCTGAAAGTGTGGTTCCCTGCTTTGGGCATGACATTCCAGCCAAGCTGTGTGGATGGTTTCAGATGGGTTTTCTTTTTGTTCGGTAGACAAAGGCTGCATATGTGCTGTTCTATCAGCGCCGAAACAGTGAGGAACATTCTGCCCCCTCTGCTCCCCAAGAAGAGTGTGATGGCATGGACACCAACTAAGCACCACCTCCAGCACTCGGCCACCATGGTAGTAGTTACTCTTGTAAAGCAATGCCTGAGGCGCCTGAAAATTTTTCTTCCTTCTGTAGGGGTCAAGCAGAAAATCAAGCACTGAAAGATTCAGTGCTGGGGGTTGCAGAATAGCACCGAAGAGCCAGGACTAGGTGCTGACACTTGGGTATTTAGAGGCCAAAAATAATATATATTGGAGCTTCAATAAAGTTCTTTTTAAAATCTGGCTGAGCTGTGTGGCTAGAGGCAGGGGTTGGGACTGTGGTTCTTGGGCTGAGGGTTGTAGCTGAGGTTGGGAGAGGACAGCCTGAGCTGGAGGCCAGGCACAGCTGAGCCTTGCAGGGGCCCATGGAGGAGAATGGTGGGTACGATTCTGTGAATCGGCATTGGGGCTTCCTGCCAACTCTTCTGGTGTTGCTGTTGGGCCCTGCCTGTGTCAGGGAGGCCTCCTGCACTCTTTCTGGAGCTTGGTTCAAATCTTTGTACATCTGGTCTGTTGCAGTCTCTGCCGCTGTACCTTGGTCCCCCTGGCAAAGCAACAAAAGTTTCTCTTGCTTGCATCCTTCCACTGATAGGTTTGAGGCTCTCCTGGGCAGTTTTGACTCAGCATTTTTGATGTGAACACTGAATCCAGTGATGCAGGAATCTTGGCCAGAAGTGAATCATACCTACCTATGGTGTGGCATATGTGCAGGCTGATCCCCATGGAGATGCAGGATACAGCTGCTCTGGCTCCTGTTCTTCTGCAGAGAAAGTAACATCCCTAACACCGATGATTTCTTGTCCTTTCCATCTCCTACACCCCTCGCTTCCAGGCTGCTCTGTAAGCACTTTTCTGCTGCCAGCATTTCTCCTATGGTTTGTGCAGTGACAACATTTTTATCCTTTTTTTGCTCATTTATGTCTCCAGCCAAGCTCAGCACTGTGTCCCCAGAGCTGTCACCTGTAAGGGTGACAGCTCAATGCAATGGATTGTGTGAGCTTTCAGCCTTTTCTCTTGCAACTTTGGTTTTTTTGGACTGCTCTTTCAGCCCTCTTCCATCCTTGAGTGCTGCCTTCTATATTTTCACCTGATCACCTTCTGGGGGCTGCAGGTGTGATAGTCCTGTCCCAGGTCCTGTTTGCCTCTGCTGTTCAATGGTTCTGCTCCATCCTTTTGGCACAACTGGCAAATGCTCTTCCTTCTGTCCTCCTTTACTGTCTGTGTTGCTTTTAGGACTTGAGTCCAGCTTTCTTCTTGAAAAGAGACTCCTGTGAGTCTCACTGGAGAGCTGGTCTTCCATGTGAAAAATGGGAAAAAATTCCAGACCCTTAGCCTGTATTTTTTAGGGGAAGATCTAGCTCAAGGTAGTGAACCAAACCGGGAGGGTTTTTGCTTCCTGGATCTGAGTGTGTTGGCAGAATAAAGGGTTGAGACTGGCTATCATCTGTTTTTTGTTCCCCCTGGAATATGTGCTTGCAGCCACTGTGGCTTCAGTGCTGACCATCACCACCTCTTCTGGTGGTCAGCAGTGCTCATCCATTTAACTCCAAACTTGCCAGCTCAGCCCCACCTTTCTGCAGCTCCTGGCAACAGGCCCTGTAGGACATCACAGTGTGCCTGTCCCTGCATCCTGGGAGGGCAGCACCAGGAAACCCTTTGCCAGGGCACTGGGAAGTGATGGAGAGGAGGAGGGGGCATTGTCTCTAGCCAGCATGCTACTGATGTGATTCTCCTTTGTGGAATTTTGCTTTCAAAGCATTAAAATTTGAATTTTGAGATCACAATTGCTTAGTTGCTTCTGCTGTTTCATTTTTTATTTTTATTTTTGCAACTCTTAATATTGCAATTTTTTTCCTTATTACTGAGGGGAGCATGCAAAAGGCAATTTTTTAAGCTGTAGCACTGCACTGAAATTACTCTAATCAGCATTTTTTTGTTTGTTTTACCCTGAAAGTAAGTCATGTGGGCATTCCAAAATGGGGAATAGAGGAAAGGGAGGACAGCAAAAGACCTTTTTAAAATGAAAATGAAATAGCCTTTGTTCTCCTCCTCGTCTCCCTACCTGTGCTGACACTGAGAAATGCATCCGTGGGGCTCAATCTCAGATGCTGAACAGACTCTGTTGTACTGCAGAACAAGTGGCCCAGCTCTGCTTCCTCTGCCTCTGAGCTGCTGGGCTTTGGCTGGTGTGTGTGTGCTGTAATACCAGACTGTTTTTTAGACTAGCACTTTGTAAGTGGCTGGCTCTGTTGTACAAAGAGGAAAATTAAAGAGTGGTTTGCACTGAAACTGGGTTCTGTTGTATTTTCAGCTTTCATTATGTGGCCTAAGACTGCTGGTTGTGGGGATGCCTGGTGCTCTAGGGGTAATTTGGGCTGGGGGAGGGCAAGTCCTGCAGAGCCAGTGCTGATCTGGGAGAAGATCAGCTGTTGAGGGCACAGTTCTGCACAGCTGAGGCTTCAGTTTGCTCCAGGGTTGCTTTTTCTCCCTGCACTGCTGGGGTTGCTGGTACCTGTGCTCTAGCAAAGCTGTCCTTGCTTTTTTGTGGCACTGGGCAGCCTCAGCTATGGTTTCATCCTTCCTCTTCCTCTGCAGATCCCTGAGAGGTCCTGGTCTTCCTTCTGTCCATTTTCTCCAGGGTATCAGGGCTGCCTGTACCACTGAGGTAGTTGTCCTGCAGTCTCTGTAATTTCCTCCTCAAGGCAACCTGAACACATTTGTGAGAGCAGGCTGGAAAAAGCTGAGGCAGTGCAATGGGCCTGTGTGTGGGATTGTCCCAGTCTTGCAGGCCAAGGTGGGCTGTGAAGCCCTTGTGAGAAGGTTTGAAGTCTTCATGCCACAATTACAGTCTAAGAGCAGAGGAGCTTGATCTCAGCTGGAGCTCCTGAGGGTTAATGAGCTTTAAATGTAGAACAGCAGCTGCTGAGCTTTGCTGTGAAGGGCTGACTCCAAAGCATGGTGTGAAACCCATCATGGGAAGAAGGGAAAGCAAAGGGGCAGCTTCCCTGTTCACTGGGAAGATGATTTGGTGAGAACAGAAAATCAGTGTCACAGTCCTGGCTCAGCTCCTGCTTTGAAGAGGGATGTACAGTTTTACCCTGAGAAAAATTGGTAAAGAATAAAGAATGGGGGAAAAATATAACAGCCCCAGAGTATGGAAGAGCTTCTTTTTACGAAGCGTTTTTCCATATTGGGACTGTTCTCCCTGGGGAAGAGGTCTGAGGAGCTTCTGCAGAAGGACAAGCCAGGAACAGTTGCTCCCTGTTCTCTGCAGTCCAAGGTGGGCAGCTTAAAGCATTCATTATCCCCACCTGGCCCAGTAAATAACAGCCAGGCACCCTTTGGCAACACCCTGCTGTGCATGTGGCAGGCAGGGAGGGGCTGTGTGGGCACTCAGGTGCTTACAAATGGACTTGGGAAGGAATAAATTACTGGGGAAATAGTGTGAGTGTATCCTTGGGGTCAAATCAAAGTGAGGGCACTGCAGTTCTGAACATGATGGTTTTCTTTTATTCTCAGCCTTGCTAAAATACATTATATAGTTTTAGATAACAGATTTCTTTTCAAATAACTTTTACAAGAAGAGACAAAAGCATACTCTCAAATTCAGAAGATGGAGGTCTGAAGTTCTTCCTTAAACATGCCTTCAAAATGGAGGTCTTTTGCCATGAGCTCTTCTTCTACATCTTCTAAGGCCCACTGATGATCTGTCAGTTCTAAGGCTTCCCATTCCGTCTGCATTGGCAGTGAACAGAAGTAGAGAAGGAAAAGCAACACAGGATTAGACAAGAACTACACAAAGCAGTGCTTTCTTTAACAACTGCTACAAACACCAATTTCTATGAAAAACCTGGCAATCCTGTCAACTCTGAAATCAGTGATTTATGCTTAATTAGATGTTAGTTGGTCAATACAAATTGCATCACAGAAATCAGAAAAACTACATTATCTACTTTCTGCCAACCCTTTACCCTTCTGGAACAGTCCACTGCTTCTGTAACAGCCAGCCCTGTTCTGGTGGGTCAAGTGCTTTGCAGTGAGTTAATTCTTTAGTTCAGAGTTACTTGATAACAACAGGTAAAAAGCCAAAAATTTTGCACCTGCTCACAGACTTGTGCACAAAGCCTGCAAAAAAACCATGTCCCATGATGCCCAGCAGAGATTTGTATTTCTTGGCCAGAACATTTGTGCAATATGGGCTTTTCCCTTTTTGTTTCTGCTGGAGCATGCTGTGGGTTTAGGTCCCTGCAAGGCTGAATGGCAGAAGTGCTGCAGAGAGCCAATACTGGGTGGGAGTCAGTACCGACTGGAATTGCACCTCGGTGCTGACTGTGACAGAACACCCACTGCTCCAGCACTGCTGCCAACTGCAGCCATGCTCATCTCTGGCTGAGCCTCTGCCTGGGTGGTGTGGGATTTTTTAACCAGGAAGGTTACTGAAAACAAACTGCAGGAGCAGACCATCCCACCTTCCCAGGCAGCAGGTTATGTGTGGCTAAACCTCTTCTGCAGTACGTAAAAACAGAAACCGGGTCTGTCCTTTGTGCATAAACCTGGGCTGTGAAAGGCAGAGGCAGGCTAACAAGCAAGTGCCTATGGAAAGTGCTTTAGGAGAATTTCAAGACAGTCAAATCCTGTGGATTTTCCACTGAACTGACTTGCTTACTTGATTCTCTTACCCAAGTTCCATCAGGTGCCTGCTGGACTCATGCTCAGCTGCACTATTAACAACTTTTGCAGAGCCAGTTTCTGCTTTGGAACTATATCTCAAGGTAAAAAAAACCCCTTCCTCAGCAAAAGCAGAGGATGGGACATAAATTCAGCTTTTGTACTGGGAATGACTGATCTGTCAGGTTTACTGCAGGGTATTCGGGCTCTGCCAGACCCAGAGCAACTCCCACAGCATTCATAAGCTGTCAGCTCTAATTTTAGGAACAGGAATCCAGAGCAATTCCCTTACCTGACACAGGGAGAGGATGAGTTACATGCAGCCTACGACCCTGCAAGCTCACACAAACAGGAATGCAGGTGGGAATACTGTACCTTAAATGCTTTGTTGGTATCTGCTGGCATGGCCATTGCTGCCCCTGTCATTTGTTCTTGCATCACCCTGGACTGATCTGCAGCTAGAAATGAGAAATGAGAGGTTGATTTGTGTGTTACTAAACAGCATTCCCTGGAGCATGGTGCCACTGGGAAGGTTTTTATCTATAGATGAGAACATTGCAGCAACACCCAAAATGCAATACTGCTGTGCCAGAAGGAGTCCTGACAAGACATCTTGCTCCCACCTGCTACATCTTAGCCAGATTTACATAAAATATGCAGAAAAGTTGAGGAAAATAGTTTTCTACATTCCCAATGCACATCTGTCCGGCCCCACATCCAACACTGAGAAATCTTTACAGTTTTTCTTAAATAAATAATACAGAGAATAGAAATAAAACAAGCCTGAGCACAAAAGTTTTGCACGCTGATCTGATGGGGAAGAAAGCCTGGGCTAACAACCATGGAAGTTTATGAGCCAGTGTCTGGTGCAGGAGATTTGGGTACTTGTTGCAGGTGCTGTCAAACCTAGCCCAGGGAGAGTAAATAATCTCACCAAAAGGAGAAAGGCATTCAAGAGCTTTTTGCCTGGAAACTTAGAAATCTTTTCCCCAGCCTCCCTCAGATGACGCCCCTTGGAAGGAGAAGCCAGTTCCCAGAAATGACAAGCGCCTCACCATTATCTTGGCCCAGGATGAGAGTATAAATGCTTCTGAGTCCAAACACATTCAAGAAGTACCAGGAAGCAGAGCTCACCCTGACAAATCAGAACAAGCACGGCTGTTGTCAGTTCAAAGCTGGCACATGACCTCATTCCAGCAGCACACACAGACCATCCAAGGGTTATTAACACATTCAGCATTTTCCAAGTGGGAATTGGACCTTGCTTGTTGAGGACAGCGGCTTACCAGGACGCGTCTAAAGTGAGCAGCTCAATTCCCTGCTGCAACATTGGCTTAAAACGCAGCGTCAGAGGAAACGGGACCTTTGCTGCAGGATAGAGAAGAAAAAAAGCCCAGCTTCACAAAGTGACACTGCACAACTGCAAAGCACAGGGCAAAGTGAGCAGGTAGTTCTTTTATTACATCTAATGTAGTCTGAGTGCAACGTGCACAATAAAAAGTTAATTTGGATTTTTGAAAAAGCTGCAGTTCTGTATTCATTTTAATATGAAAAGGCTTTCTGAAACTATCAAATGACCAAACCCTCACACATATTACTTCAGTGACTGTGAAAGGGAATGTCTCTTGTTAAAGAAACAGTTATCACATAAACAGTAGGAAAAAAACCCCAGAACTACGAATTTAAGTAAGTATTTTTGATGTGTACACTCCACACAGTAACCAAGTCCCTAGACAGGTTCAGAGGAAAATCCACTGTATCAACCTGAAGTTTAGGCAGTTTTAATAAAACACTGGTTTTGTCACTACAGTTGTTCCCGAGCTATTTTCTTTGAGACCATGACCAATACTTTGAAAACAATTTCTCCTCCCCCTTTGCAATGAGACAGCCAAATCTGTGCAGTTCATGGAGTGAAGAGCAGCAGTGCCACAAGCCTAATTTATGCTGCTTCTAACTGACTGCTCTCAGGTTGAGGAGAAAATCTCTGATGCAGCTTAGACCCTCAAGGTCTTCTTCAGAAACACAGCCAAACCCATCTTATTCCAGACACTTACTTGTGACAAATCCTGAAAATGTCATGTTGATCCAACCACCAATGAGGATCATAGGCAGAACATTGGTTACATTCCCTTTCATCATATCTGTCAGCATGGTAGGATCTGCAAATCATAGATGGGATGTGAAGTGGCAGCATATCACAATAAAGAGAAACAAGTCATTATGTGTCAGCTAATTTAATTAAGAAACTGCATGAGACAACAGTCCTATCCCAGTATCTATAATTTTCTATTGTTGACAATACTTTGCAAAATGAGATGAGCAGCCAGTGTTCTGGTGGCTGCTGCCACAGGGGTGTTGTGTTCTGTGCTGTGTCTGACCCCATCCCTTGCCCCAGATCTCTGAACTTGCTTGACCGCTCTGTGAGCTGACCTGGGTAGAAGAAGGACAACAAATTCCTATTTTGCTGTATACATTACTTAAAAATTAAATTGCTTTGGAGAAGATCATGCAGGAGCTGGAGCAAAACACTGGCAAAAGGAGTCGAGTGAGAGCAGGACTTCCCATGCCTGGATACCCTGAGGAGGTCAGGTCTCCTGAGATGCTGCAAGCAGCTCAGAGCTGAAGTTGAGCAACATGAAGTGGCCTAATGTGTTGTTACCCAAGAGAGGGATCTCACTCCTGCCCCCCGTCCCCAATACCCAGCTGAACAGTCCCACCCCTCCCTCACCCTGCCTGAGCTCCCTGCAAAGCTGATTCACCTTCCACCCTCGGCAGACACTGACAGGTTTTTCTACCTGGCTGCAGTTAGGGTACCTTAACATACCTGTCATTGGTGAAGGAGGCACTACCTTTCTTTTTGTTTTCTTAAAAAATCCATCCTCGGGGTTATTAAAAAAATATTTCCGGGACAGAAAAGACTGAAAACAGAAAAAGACAATGCCAACACCGTAAGAAGCAGAAGGACAGAAGCATTAGTTCTTGCTCAGACATTCAGACATCTTGTGAGTTCTTTCACAACACACCTTTCTTGGATAGCTGCCTCACTGCCCATGTGTTCTAAAGCTCCTCACGTTTCTCTGCATCCAGAGTACCAGATCTCTGGCTTTTTGAAATTTTTGAACAAATTATAAGAGTTCTCTGAAGAAAAATCCATGTTAATTAAAGAGCTTCTAGTGTTTTGTGCAAATTCTTTGTGCAGGTTGAGCACCAATTCTGATACATGGAACACTTTCACTCTCCCAGCTGACCTCTGGATTTCACAAAACACACACTTGGTACCAACACAGCCAACATGAGTGATGGACTTAGTTTAGCAAACATTTCAGCTGACATTGTATGCCCACCTCGTTATCCCAGGCTTGTATTCCATCCCTGTGTGCTTGCTAGCAGATATTAAACACGACAGTTTGGAGGCACATCTCATGTCAGCATGCAGTTAAAACACCGAGCAGTGACAGCTAACATAAATGTCAGGGAAAAGACATATACAGCGGTCCTGTGTCCAAGATTCCTAAAATCTGCACTCCTGGACACTGCCCTGGCCCAGGGGTGACCCGGCAGCGTCCGACCCCGCGGGCCCTTGTGGGCTCTGCTCGTCCCGCGGCACTGCCCGGACAGAGCCCCGCGCTTTGTGCTGCTTTCCCAGTCACCCTCTTTGTAAAGCCCCAACCGCGCAGCTCCGTACCTGCTTTGGAATGTATTTTCCATTTTCCCGAAGGACTCTGCTCCGGATCAGGACTTGGCTGGAAGAGAGACACGTGGCATTAGCGGGCCGGGCCGGGCCGGGGGCAGCGAGGGGCGGGCGGGGGTGAGGCGGGCCCTGACCTGTCGGACACCTGCTCCTGCGTGAGGCGCTTGTCGCTCTGGAGCAGGATGGACACGTAGTGCCGGATCATGCCCACGAAGAAAGTGATGAAGACGATGGGCAGCACCACCCATAGCCGGATGTTGGAGTCCAGCAGCAGCTCGGGCTCGCTCATCGCGGCGGTGCCGCCTCGGGCCCGGCTCCGGCCGACCCCGGGCCGCCGCCGCACGCCCCGTTTCCGCTTCCGCTGCCGGCACCGACCCTTCCGCCGCCGGCGGAACGGCGTCAGCGCGCGCCGCTGGCGGGAAACTCGAGCGCGAGTGGCGGGAGCGCCGTGAGGGGACCCGCGGGGCGAGAGACGGTGAGGGGACAGTGGGGTGTCCTGTCCTGCCCGGAGGGACGGGAGGTGGGCTCGGCTCAGCTCAGCTCAGGTGAGGTGCGCTGAGCTGAGCTGAGGTGAAACGGCCGCCTCAGGCGCTGGCCAGCTTTTGGCAGTGGGTGCGATGGAGAAGGGGCTCTCCGGTGGCGGCACAGCCCACCTGGCTGGGCTGTCAGGCTGCGCCTCGCACCCAGAACAGAATCACAGCATTGTTAGGGTTGGAAGGGAGCTGTGGAGATCACCCAGTCCAACCCCTCTGTAAACGCAGGGTCACCCAGAGCAGGTGACACAAGAACGCGTCCAGGTGGGTTTGGAATATCTGCAGAGACGGAGACTCCACGCCTTTCCTGGGCAGCAGTTCCAGTGCTCTGCCATCCACAGCCTAAAGTTTTTGTTGAGGTGAAACTTCTTGTGTTTTAGTTTTGGCCACTGCTCCTTACCCTGTCACTGGACACCACTGAAGAGAGTCCGGCACCATCCTCTTTCAGAGGCACCTGCCTTTCAGATACTTATACACCTAAAACAGCTGTGAAAGGCTCATTGCACATTTGTTTTTTAACTGTTCCACTTCCATGCTGATACTTAAGTAACTCATTTTACTAGCCTCTGCCAAGATGCACACACATCTTTTTTTAATAACCTTTAAGTTTTAAAGGTGAGTCAAGATTTTTTTTTTCTTTTTAATCGTTGTCACCCCCCGAAAGAGGATGGGTTAGATGGAGGTTTGTGCTGACAGAGCTCATTGGCCTGGTTAGGGACACGAACAGGGTCAGTTAATGTGGTTGGGCTCATGAACACTCAACTGTGAGTCCTTTGTTGCTTTGTCCAGGCATGTGGAGAGGGTCTTGAGTTTAGTTTAGTGGATGCAATCTCATAGTTGCTCACTTTGCCCAGTGTTTGAATAAAACCCCAAACCTTGTTTTATGAGGAATTGCATTTTAGAAAAAGTGATGTATTGTGCTATTTAAATATGACAAGCTCTAAAATTTCAACCTGCACAGCAGAAAAATGTGGTGTGATACTGGTTACCCAGGCAATCTTTCTTTGAGCACTCTCAGTTTGTGTTGCATTCTCTTTTGCTATTCACTAATACATTCTAGATCTGCTTAAAAAGAGATTAATTAAACACTTGTCTTTTTCCTGCATTTTTTAGGCAACAACAAAGGTTTTGTTACCATGGTTTCAAAAAGGAAATTGTCGAAAGTTGATCCCTCTGAAGAGAGCTGCAAGACAGACTTGCCAAGTAGGTGCTTGGGTATCATCTTACTGGGGTGGAGACCCACTATTAGAGGCAGCAGCTCCCAAGCAGGGACAAGGCCAAAATGGCAGTTTTGATAACTTAAATGTTAATGACACTGTTGATTTTTTTATATATTTGATGTAGCATGTTTTGTTTTCTCAGAAACTAAGAAGTCACGGATTTCTGATAAGGAAAACGCCTCTGCCTTCTGTGGATTGGAGAATGAGGGAGTCTTTGAAGAGCTCCTTAGGACATCAGGAATTGTGCTGAAAGCTGGGGAGGGACAGAATGAAATAGGTACGAGTTTAACACTTGCTCTTTCTGCTTTTAGATCAAAACCTGCAAGGATGGCTGGTACAAAGTACCAGTGTGTTTTACTTGCAGGACAAAAGCGCTTGAGCTAGCTTGTTTCAAAGTTCAAGCAAACCTTCATCTGGCCTCTTATTTATTATATACCTCTTGCTCCTGCTGAATTCAGTGCATCACCTAAACTCATTATACCAGCTCTTTGGGTGTAGACATGCTAAGTCTAAGGGCTTCTGAAAGATTCTTGGAGGTATATAGAAAAATATTAGACTGTATCTGTGATTACAGTACTGAATTGCAGAGGCAGGAGCTCTGAAATGGGAAAACAAACATGGCATTGTTGTCTTTCAGCTCAGACAAGGCCACCAGGAACTCCTGTATTCAATATCTTCAGTGCTACTCTCAGCCCTGACTAGAGAAAGCAGAAGGGCTGATTCCACTGAGGCTTTTGCCAACTGGGCTTCTCAGTAGAGCAAATGCAGAAATGTTGGTGGATGGGCTTGAGAGCTTGTACTTGGTGTAGCTGTTGTGATGCTGTATGGACAGACTGTGTCTTGTTCTTTATTTCCTTTCTAAACTTTCTCCTTAGCTGTTGATCAAATGGCTTTCCAGAAGAAGCTCTGCCTGGCCCTGGAGAAGCACCCTACTTACCCAGCTGTAAGTAACTTTGGCAGGAGCCAGCTTTAAAGCTGTTTGCTGAGCAAAAGATGCAAATGCAGCTGCCCTTGCTAGTCTCATACAAAAGCATGCAACACATCACCTTATCTTGGATTTCTGTGGTCCACATTTTCCAGTTCTCTCAGTATTGCTGTTCCAGCCTTTTAATCTCTCTGTCCTTCTGACTGTGCCCTGTCAAAGTAATTTTCATTGGCAATATTATTCAAAAGACAAAGGCTCTTACAGGAGACAAATCACTTGCATAGCTCTCTGGTGGAAGCTGGATTTGGTTTTGTGTTAGGTGGAGCTGGCACCATTAAAACTGCCATGATGTGGTGCTCCTCTCCTGTCAGCAAGTCCAGGGTGAAAGTCCTGAGGCCAGTGATTTGACTGCAAGTGTTTTTTGGGTGCAGCTCTCGTCACACTAAAGGTTGCTATCTCAGCTGAACAGGAAGAAAGGCAAAGCCCTTTAAAATCAAAATAAAATGCGAGACTCTCGCTTTAGAGTTATTTTGCAGAACAATCAGTGTTTCCTTCTGGAAATGGTCCAGGCTAGCATTCACTTATTATCCAGCTTTCCTTCCATCACAGTTTCTGTTTGCAGTTCCCTGGTTAGCTCTTCCTGGTTCTCATCACGTGCTTGCAGAATGCATCCTAAAGGACAGCAGTTGACTGGGGTGTCCATTCAGGGTGGGTAACTTCTTTCTGCTTTGCAGGTTGTGAAGCAGTTCATCAGCGGCCTGGAATCTCACATCAAGGACAGGAACCAGTTCAAGAACTGCCTCTTGCCCTGCACTCCTGTACGGACTGAGGGGTTGAGGTAGAGAAAATGTATTTTGCCTTCCCCTTCAGTCAGATCTTGTTATGTCCTGGGACATTGACCAGAGTGGAGGGAAAGGCTCCAGCTGATGCACACCAAGGCAGGGTGGCTGGTGTAGTACATTGCTTTTTAATAGCAGTGAGTTTAGTGTTAAGTCACAGAATTTACTGTCTGGCCCACGTTGGACTCCATGGTATTTTAGGGGAAGAACCAAATACTGTGAAAAAAATTTGATTGGGCTGGTGAAGGTCAATTCCTTTTTGAGATTTTTTTTTTTCCAGGAGATACAGCTTAACCACAGACTTTCACATTTCTAGTCTTGTAGAGAGTGAGCTGGTTCAGAGCTAAAGTGCAGTTTTAAATCTTTTTGTGTGTGTCTGTGATTACCATGTGTTACCTTAAGTCACTGTATATAGTTTTTTAAGAAAACAGTCATGAAAAGAGCTACAGCCTGTTCTCCCAACATATTTTTGACACAACCGTGGTGGAATCTTTCATCTTGCAGGAATCTGGTGCACTCGTATTGTGAAAGCCTCATTAAACTGCTTCTTGGGATTAAGATCTTACAGGTATGGGCACTTTAGCTTGCTCTTTACAGTGCTTTTGATTGTAGGGAACGTTTTGCTTATGTAAGTGAAGGATTAATAGAACTGGTTTTGAGGGAGGTGAGGCTGCACCTGGAACAGTGTCCAGTTTGTTGTTTCTGTAGGGACACAAAGATGCTTAGGGCCTGAGACACATGGCAGACAAGCAGAGACAGAGGGAACCGGGTTTGTCCAGTCTTAAGAGAAGATTAAGGGAAATTTCGTGGTCTTCAAATACCTGGTTGCAATGTGTAGGGAACACAGAGCCAGACTCTTCTCAGAGGTGAACAGGGGCAGAATGAGAGCTGATGGCTCAGGTCGACCATGGGAAATTCTGATGAGATATAACCACTTCCACTGTGGAGAATATGTGTGGGTTTTTTAAGTGCTAGAATTGGGCACTGTTTTCAAACTTATCTAAAAGTTGATGCTTTAGTTTCCTCTGTGGTGAAAAGCAACTCACCTGGGTCTGAGAAAGAGAGGTTCACTGGCCCAGAAGAATTGTACATCCTGCTCATATGCTCTGATTCTGTTGGGTTATGTGGGTAGTTTATACCACCCTCTGAGAAGTGGTTTTCACTTCTTAGGCTGTGTGCCTCCTTTCTGGCATTAGGCAAGAGATTTCATACACAGGAAATACTTTTATTGAGCCTTTCAAGTATTTTATTCTCTGTGTATATTTCATCTTTTGTGAAAGGTCAGTTTTGGTGGCAATACCACAGCACAACCAGTAACTCACCCTAACACTGTCTTTTTGCCTTTCTTTCAGCCTGCTGTCATAACACTGTTGTTGGAAAAGATCCCTGAATTCTTTTTTGACATGTGAGTATAAACTGGCTTCTCTCTGCCTTGAAATGAAATTTCTTTTGGACAATCACCAGCTGTTTGACTTTAACTGTTACTTCAAATTTACCTGAATGGCAGTTCGCACTGATGTGGGTTTTTCCTTCATACTTGTGTAAAATAATCTGTGAGGTACCATGACCTTAAATCTGTGGGTGCATAAAGCAGAAGACAAATTTCTAGAAGCTGAAATGCAGACACTGTGCATTGATTGATTGTGCTTTTTGCAGCTACTGACACAAGCTTAGGAATTATTTCAGCAGAGGGACTGAGTGTCTCATCATTTAAAAAAAAGATGGAAGTGGCTGCTTGCAGAGTTTTAGGAGGCTGTGAGATGCAAACAGATCTCCTTTTAAAAGTACAGATTGTGTTCAAACAAGGGAAATTGAAAGAACATCTGTTGGTTTTTAAAAGTATAACATCACAGTTGGAGTGAGACATCTTGAGGTGTAAGGCACACACAACACAGGCAAGACCTGACCACTTCATCTCTTCTTCCTGTGCCTTGGATGCTCACCACAGAGTTAGTGGGGCAAGCCAAGGGGCAGAATGAAGCTGAGGCTGTTCCTGCTGCAGTTTTTGTTCCACTGCTGGAATACAGGATACAAGTGCTGCACAGGGGTGTAGTCTAAGAAATTGTCTCAGACTGAAATCTTGTTTGAGGAGGCTTTAACACAGACAGTCACAAGGTTTTCACCCAAGAATTCTAAAGGATCTTGGATGTAAAAGTGATAAGCTGTTAATTGTGCTGTGAATCCTTTGGGAATTCTGAAAAATGGATGTTGTTACACTTGTCTCCTATCAAACTGTAAGAAGAGTGAAGTTCTTTCTGTGTATTAATGACCAGTTAAGAATGGGGTTAGTTGGTCTTGCTGACCAGCAGCAAAGCTTTTGAGTCTGTAGGTCTGACTAACCTGTGTGTCCTTTTCTGCTGTTTCAGTGTGGGCACCTTTGGAACAAATTTCCCCCGGCTCATTGTCAATCAGTTTAAATGGCTTGACAGGCTCCTTGACAGCCAGGTGGGTACCAGAGGTGCAATCACATGGATGCTTTTCCCAAACAACTTCTGGAATGCCTCTCAGGTGGGATTAGATGAATTATTGTGCTGATGAGAACTGATGTTATTTTTGTATTGGTGGGCTGAAGGAGAGATTTAATTTTTTTCTGTTTCGTTATGATTGTCTTGAGTGACTTCTGACCTTCTTTTACTATTTTTCTTCTTTCCTTGCTCTAATTAATCTTTTACATAAATTTATATCTGTGCATGTGTATTCACACGGGTGACCCCATTTTAAAGCTGTTGCTGGCAGGAAGTTACAATCCCCTCTTGTTTAATTCTAACAAGATACTGGATACTTGCAAGTGTGTGGGGATGAATTCTCTGTTCCTGCTCTGGTGATTCTTTTCCTTCTTTCCCTAAGTCAGTCAGTCTCTGCGGGTTACTCTCTACTGGAGTACTAAACACTGGGAAGCTTGTTGTGTTTCCCAGTTTCCTCTGCTCACCAAGATCATGATATCCTCCCTGTAAAATACCATTGTTCCACAAAAGTCTATGCTCTGCTTCATGACTTCAGCAGGACAGTGAGTTTGGGACAGTTGGCATAAATCCAGGCAGACGATGTACTGAGGGACCTTAGATGCATAATATTGTTGTTGTGCTGATGGTGAGATCTGTGCATTTCACCAGTGCTCCTCTTGTCTGCAGGATCTGGTCAAGAAGTTAATGCAGATGGTTAGTGTCTCTCCAGTACCAATCCAGCACGATATTATCACCAGTTTACCTGAGATCCTGGAGGATTCCCAGCAAAGTGAGGTTGCCAGAGAGCTCAGGTACAGATGATTTGGTTGGGAGGGTTTGTTTTGTTTTGTTTTTTCCCCCTTGCACTTAGTAGAAAAGGACAAGGTGCATTAATGAAGGTTGCTCTGGGAATGACTGAAGTATTAGGACAGCCGTGTGTTCCTGTTAACTGCAACATTTGGGGACACCTACCACTGGCTTAGGACATTCCATTTGTGCTGTTATGCTCTTAAAGAGAGCACAGGCAAAAGACATTGCATTTAGACAATGCTCCAAAACTGCTTTTATCTAAATAATTGTTAAACTCTTGACTACCTGCATACAGCACAGGTAGAATCCAGTTAAGTACTCACTACTTATTCTGGATCAGTCTATGATCAGTCACTGGGATATTACTATTGACAACTTCTCATTTGTCTTGGATTCTGCTGTGGTAAGAATCAACATGGTTTTTATTAATAAAAAAAACCAACCCAAACCACACACAACACAGTAAATGTGTGCAAGAAACAGAACTTTCTGGCTATTTTATATACTTTTCTCAAGCATATTTACTGACCCAAACAACTGGGGGACCTAATGCCAAGAGTTATCCTCCCAGGGAGCACTGCCTTAGGCTAGTCCTTACATCTGTCTTCTTTAATAATGTATTCATTTTACTTAGTAATTTGAATAGTCTAAGTGTTTCTAATTCTTATTACTACACAGATGACTTGCATTTATGCTGGTGTTAATTATCTTTTCAAACCTGTGAGCACTGTTGCAGATTATTACTGCAAGCAGTGCGTCCCGTTCCTTGTACCCTCTCAAATTGTGACTTCATTTTCATTCTCAGTTTACTGCCTCAGCTTCTAGATAAAAGAACTCCACGCATTTTTCCTATGCTAATCAAGCTCCTCAGACTTCTGTTTTCTCTCTTTGTGTATTTTGAAAGCTGAGATCCAAACAGTATCAGCGAGGCATACTTATTTCCATATTCTCAATAGCCTCTACCCATGTCTGATGTGGAAAACAACTCATTACTTGTAATGAATTAGGGAGCATAGACAGAGTTACCAGGATGCTGCAGATGAGGTGTTTTTCATCTAACACAATTTAAGTACAACTTCTTGCTAGAGAAAGTTTGTAAGAAATTGAGATCTCAGCCAAGAATGATTACATGAGTTTTGGGAAAGTCCATGAGGCTGTTAAAAGACAGGTGCAGCTCTTACATGAGGAGCAATAATTTAGGGAACAAGTTTTCCATAATGCCAGTGGCATATGTTGTTGTCAGTTTCCGAGATTTTTTTTTGCAGTCACCACAAAAACTACTGGAATCACACAATACACTAAAGATACATTCTTGGTTTTGTTAAGAGGACCATTTGTTTTCTTTTCCCTGTGTATCAGCTGCTTGCTAAAGCAGGGCAGACGGCTGACAGTGCCAATCCTGGATGCCCTTTCTCGTCTGGATCTTGATGCAGAACTTGTGGCTGAGGTGAGAGCTTTTACTGAGCACTTCAGCAGACCCCAGCCCCTGCTTAGCAACACGAGAGCTGGAACTGTTTCTTCATTCCAAGTATTTTGTTAAATCTGACTCCTGTAGGCCTTCAAAAGTCCTGAGCTCCTGAAGTTGGAAAGAAGTCAGAAGCTAAAGCTGGTTTTTGAAACATGTGAGGGGTTCAGTGAAGAGCAGAGAGAAGTTTTCTGAATGCGTACTGTAACAGACAGAAATTTCAATCACAGCTGTTTTAGCTAATGCAGAAGCACTTTGTCCTGCTGTACTAAATTTTTGTTGCCTGTCTTAAACCCGCTTATTATCAATATTTCATCTTTTTGAAGTACGGTGACCAGACTAGATTGTTATATTCTAAGGAAAGGTAGAAGATTGGTGATTAAATAAATAAATAGGTTTTCTCTGCAGAATGCTGATAAAGGAGAAGAGATGATGATGTGCCTTGGCTGCATTGCTGTACTTTTTGGAGTTGGGCTTCTTATGAATAAAATAAAATTGGTTCATTTGAGTGCACTAAATAGTGTTTTTACATAGTCCCAAAATGCTGGTGCTGCATAGCAGGCTGCATGTTGTCCATGCTTTTCCCTTTTGAAAGCCAGTTAAAAAATGATGGAGCCAAGCTCTTCTTGTTGAAGAGGGATAAGGGGCAGTGGCCACAATAGGAGGTTTTGGTTAGACATTTGGAAAAACAAGTTAGGGTCTGCAGCATTGACATAAATTATCTAAGAGGTGTCAGGGATTGGAGATTTCCTCCATCCTTGGATATCTTCAAGACTCAGCAAAGCCAAGGTGAATCTGATCTAGTACTGACAATATTCCTGCTCTGAGCAGAAGGCTGGACTATAAGGATTCCTTCTCACGAACATAATTGTGTTTCTGTGAAGTGTTGTCTTCCAGCTCTCTGGATGTTGCTCTCTCCTCAGGTGCGACAGTCTGCCATGACCATTGTGCCTTCTGTAAAACTGGAAGATTTGCCTGTAGTAGTAAAATTCATCCTCCAAAATGTCAAGGCAGCAGATGCAGTAGAGGTACAGTATCTTTTTCATAATGGGAGCGTGTGTTTTCCACACCAGTGTGTGTTTTAACAGAGGGAAGTTGCTTCACACACAGAGATGAATGTTTTTAATGTTTTCAAGTAAAATTTTAATGTTGCCAGGGATCAAAGCCAGCCTGGATGAAGTATCAAACACACTTTTTTTTGTATGTTGAGGAAGCCTCAGTCTAAGCCAGATGAGGTTTGTGATCTGCCCAAACCTTTCAGGGAGACCCTTGTAAAAAAAAGTGTGCCTATCACATGGAAGCCACTCTGTGCTGGTACACTGCAATTCAACAGCAGTCAGATTGATAAACTTGCATGTCCCAGAATTCCTGAGGCTGCCACATATCTTGCTCAGCTGCTAAGCAGAATAAAAACAGTTCACAGCAACGTAAAGCAGATATAGGTGGGAATTTTGCAGAGTAGCTTTAAAAAAATTCTGCTTTCTGTATGCATCTGCAACATCATGACACAATGTGAAAAGTTTTGCTGGTTCATTTTCTAAGTTAAAAAAAAATTAGATTTGGACATGGTTAAGTACTTGTGAATCTTATAAATATATGAGGTTTTTTGTTTGTAATTTTAAGGTTGTTATGGGAAATTGTTTTATTTTCCTCGGCTTTTTCTGTTCTTCCCTCATTTGTCACAGTGATTTGTGCATGGATTTGTGCTTTACAGGTGATTTCTGATCTTCGTAAGAACTTGGATCTGTCATCGTGTGTTCTGCCCCTGCAGATGCACAGTTCCCAGAAGAAGATTAAAAGCCAAGTCCAGGCCAGGTACTTAAATAGGTTTATCTGATTCTCCAAGGGTAGGACAAGACAAGAGAACTTAAACTCTTCCTCTTCTGGTCTCTCTGGCACCATTGGCTACATACATGAGTCTAATTTATCCTGTGGAAAGGCACAGACACCTTTATTCCTTCCTGCTTGGTACTAATACAATACATTTGTCAGTCCTTGCCCAGCCAGCTTCCCCTGTCGTGGATTTAATTCCTTTTGAGCCAGCTGCATCCATGTCTGCATGGGAATAAGCAACTTCATCTATAATGATGTTGCTACCAATTCATCTGTTTTAAGTTCCCTCCAGTATGTTTTCCATTGATTCTGCAACCTCTGTTTGCACCCTCTTGTGTCACTCCCTATCCTTGACAGAGCATTCCCTCTGGACAGTGGCTGCTTTAAGTAAGTGGTGTGACTGCTGGGCTGCCTTGTTCCTTCTGTGACAGTATTTGCAGGGACTGAGTCTCCTCCTTTCTGATAATTTACAGTTCTTCCCTGAGCCAAGTAACCACCAGCCAGAATTGTGTGAAGCTACTTTTTGATGTGATCAAGTTAGCTGTGAGATTTCAGAAAGATGTCTCTGAAGCATGGATTAAGGTAAGATACATGCTTCAGTCCTTGTTTCCTTATTTATTTGGGCTCCTTGATTGAGCCTGAGCCTTTCTTGTAATCAAATGTGATATCAAAAGACAAATGTTAGCCCTTCATTTTATTGATACATTTCGTTCAGCGAGAGAGGAAAAATGTATACCCATGTATTGAGACTGAGCTGTGTGAAGCCTTAAGGTGCTTGAAAATGTCCTGCTGGAAATCAATATTGGCTGGTATTGTGCCAAATTTAATTTTAAATTACATTTCAGAGTAAACCATGAAACTGTTTCTTGTTCTCAGTCTTTCATTACTCAGTACCTCAGTTCCTTTCTCAATCCGGATGTTATTTGAGAGTGTCTTTGATCAAACTCAAATTTTAGCTATTTTTTTGAATGCTTTCTGGATTCTCTGTTGTTGGCAAGATCCAGTTTGCTGACTTGGATAGGTATCCTGTTGTAGAGGAGAGAAGTCTGTGAGCAGGGTGTCACAGACTTTTGGTGTCTACCTTTTTTGATTTGGTTTTGGAATATAGTATTGTACTGTAGCTTAACAGCTTGCTTGGTTTTTTTTCTCTCAGGCTATTGAGAACAGCACATCTGTGTCTGACCATAAGGTAATACTTCTGCTCTGGGACTGTCCTCTTCTGCTGATGTTCTCAAGGCTTTCTTCATGGTTGTAGATTAAGAGATTTTTGTAGTTGGCGCAGAAACTGCCAGTGATGTTTCATGGGTGGTTCTTTTGGTGTTGGACTTGTTCTGAGTATAGCAACCATCCATTTTCTTCGTAACCCTTGCTTCATCCTTCCTAATGTCAAGGGACAGAGTTATCTTGTTTTAATTCTGTCCTGTTGGACTCACAAGGATTTTCTGCAGTTGTGACTGTTGGGACTTTTTGAGATCTTTTTTTGTTCTCAGTTTAGACTTCAGGTTTTGACTTGGAGTTATCTGGACTGTTTAATATTTCAACATAATGAATAGTGGTTATTTCCTCTAAAAGGTTCTGGATCTGATAGTTTTGCTGCTAATCCATTCTACAAACACCAGGAACAGGAAGCAAACTGAGAAGGTCTTGAGGAGCAAAATCCGATTGGGCTGCATGCCAGAGCAGCTGATGCAGAATGCCTTCCAAAACCATTCAACGGTCAGTGCTGATCCTGCTTTGGGGCTCTCTCTTTTCTCTCTCAAAGATCTTGGTCAGATGATGATTTAGCCCTGTGCTGCATTATTTATACCTTTCCAGTTATGTACATGTACTTGTCTTTTCTAATTTTTGGTCCAGATCAGTGTCCCAAGGCACATGTCCTCTGTTGTAACTGTCATGTGGTTTTCTGAAGTTGAGCTTTCCTCAGCACTGGATGTGTTGAAAACAAGCAACAATAATCTCTGTCATGGTGTCTGTATTTCAGGTTATCAAAGACTTCTTCCCTTCCATCCTAGCCCTTGCTCAGGTGTTTCTGCACTCAGCACACCCAGCTGTGGTCTCCTTTGGCAGCTGCATGTACAAACAAGCTTTTGCAGCCTTTGACTCCTACTGCCAGCAGGTACAGTGTGATGGATGGCAGCTGTTTTATTTGGGCTTGCACTTTTTTCTAGGATGTATGTCATGATCCTTTAGGGGACAGGGTTTCAGGCAGTTGGAAGCCTTTGGAGAGAAGTCTGTGCCAAAGAGTAGGGCAAGAAGAAGATGGGGAACAATCACAGCAAGACTGGTAGCAAGGGACTCAAGCACAGAGACTGCTTTGATTATCTATACTTGATTGACTTAGTTCATATGAGCAGAGCAAGGCAGACATTTTCTGTTTTTCACTGTGGTTCCTTTGGTGGCTTTTTCCTTAGGAGGTTGTGACTGCTTTGGTGACTCACGTGTGCAGTGGAAGTGAGACAGAACTGGACATTTCTCTGGATGTGCTCACGGATTTGGTGGTGCTGCACACATCCCTGCTGATGCGCTATGCCACCTTTGTGAAGGTATGTTCTGGGTCTATACTAGATTTTGGGTCCTTTACACCACTTTGCCTCAGATCCAGAAAACACCAGTACTTCTCCAAAATAGAGGTATTGGAAAAGCTTGTACCTGTAAAGCTTTTCTGTCTGGAGAAATGCAGTGGTCAGAAGTGAAAGGTATCTGTTACCAAAGTGTGAGCTGTAAGATAGGACTGTATGATTTTTCGACAGGGGAAATTAAGATAGACAATTCCTTTTAGCTAGACGATGCTTAAATTGCAGGTGTGGAATGGTGCCTACAATGGAAGGAAAATGATGTCTATTTACATCAGCTGTTTCAGAAACTTGGCAAAAATCTGCCCCCTTTGTGGACTCCCCATTCTGTCTATTGAAAGACTGATAGTACTTTAGCCAGTATTTGAATCCTAAGACAAAATTGCTCACAGAGATGGAAGAAGACATGTCCTAAAATTTAAAAAAAGGAAGTACTTAGTGGGGAGAAAAAAAAATGGACTACTGAGTTCTAAGTCTGATAAGCAGCGTCAGACCTGCCCAGTTGCCTATTTCCAAAAGTATTAAAAGTGGAGATTGAGGGAAGAGCTAAACAGCAAGGCAAGCATGTCACAGTACTTTCATTGAACACTCCCCATCTGTGGTGGGTATGTAGCTTAAGGACAGCTTGTATTTAAGAGTCCTTGAACAGGGTGGGTATGGGTATTCCCACACCTCTCTGATACTTTGGTGCTCCCTGTGATTTAATTGTACACTATGGGAAAACTGTTTACTTTTTGCTGTTTAGCTGGTTGATTGTTAAATGAAAATTGCTTAATTTCTTGCTTGTCAAATACTTTGAATCCTGTGACCAAACCTGTGATAGAAAATAGACAGCTGTCACTTGTCCTGAGCACTCCTAAAATGCTTATGGTAGCCAAATTGTTCTTCCCATTCAGCCTCTGATAAAATGACCTGCCATAATTAAGGCCAGAGCAACAGTTTGGCATTTATATTTGTTTAATTTGAGTGTAGCTTTTTCATGTGTGTACAAAAAAGGTAAAGTTAATTATCTTCCCTGAGGCTGGCCATTCATGTATTTTTGAGAATATGGAAAGGGATTCTTGATACGTCTGAGCTAGTTTGTGGCTTCTCTTATAGACCATTTTAGACTCTACACAGAAACTGAATCCATGCCAGATCCGGAAGCTTTTCTACATCCTCAGCACTTTAGCATTCAGCCAGAAGCAAGAAGGGAGCTACATTCAGGTAAGCAGAGACACAACAGAAAGTCATTCAGGCTGTGCCTTGGTGCTTTTGCTAGGTTAACTAAATACTGGCCTCATCTATGAACAGTGATTGATGTCAGGACGTCCTTCATCTTAAAATTCTCTTCTCCCCAAGTGGCTGCAAGTCAGCTTATTCCCACCCTGATATCAAGGGCTTATCACAGTGACTGTGTGCCTCTCATCTTTCCCAGAAAGGTCCCCTTCTCTTGTGCATCTAAGAAAGGTTAGAGTTGTTAGATGTGTTGTTGGAGGGGTACTGATGGTAGTCCCTAATCTAACCTCCCAGTGAAAGTGGGACTGTCACCAGCACGGTGTGATGTTGATTGTTGCTTTGTCCAGCTGAGCCTTGAAGGCTTGCAAAAGTGTAAATTCAGCAGCCTCCTTGAGTGGCTCCGTTTCTCCATCACTTAGAAGCCTTCAGAAAGCACAGTTCAGTGTCTTCCCTGAGATGTTTGTATTGATTCAGGCACTTAAATTCTGTACACCAGAGACAACAGAGACTCTTGTCAGAGGAACTGAACTTCACAGTGCAGAGGACTCGGCTGGGAAGTAGTAGAATTCACACCTCTCATGCCTATGGTTTAAACATGAGAAGCTGTCAAACCTGGTCTGTCTAAATCCACCTTCTTCTTGCACAGGATACCTTGTGTGACTCAGTTGCAGCATAACAGTGGTGGTACTGGATACCTTTGTCTGGATTTCTGAATCCTTGAGCATAGCAGATAAATATTCAAAGATATTTATTTCACAGCAGAGATGTCTGGGTTGAAAATCTTCCCATTCATAAAGTTCAGCTCTTAGAAATTAGGACTATTTGTCTTTCTTTGAGTCCTTGTGTAGTTTGTAATTGTGGGTATGTTTGCACACGGTAACTTGAGACTGTAAAGGAAAACTGCTCTTCCTCTGATTGGTCTGTGGCATGTAAAACAGCATTTCTATAGTCATTTTGGGCCTTCCCACTCACCCTGTTAAATTTGAGCTCTTCACTGCCAAAATTCCCAGTTGTATGGCAGGTTTAGCTCCTTTCTGAACTACTTTCCTCAGTGATTTCCCCACCTCCCACCCCAATGTGTGATTTGTGAAAATTGCCTTGGCAACACACAATGTGACTTTGCAGCCCAGGAGGACTTGCCATCAGGATGTTCTGCCTGTCACCCTCAGAAGTTGTGAAAAGAAGGGGAGGAGTGTCTAGAATTTATTTTGAGCTGACAGTTTGTAACTGTGGAGATCCTGGGTTGGCAATTTGACTCTATCCTCAGTGATGGCAAAGACTTTAGGGGTAGGTCACCAAAGAAATCAGTATCCTGAGAGACAATTTCCTCTTTGCCTTCTCTAAGGGCACTTCTAAACTTCTCAGACATGAGGATCTCTGCAGGTGACTTAGGCATTTGTCCTCGCAGTGCACAGTTTGTCTTTGGACCTTCACCACAAACTGCTCCATCCTTCAGCCTCCTGAAGCTGACAGTGTTTTGAAGTGCACCTCTGCAGCTGCTGTTAGGGTGTGACAGGCTCCAAGACCATCTGCTATTTTTTTAACATACTCTTCTATTAATTATAGGTGAAACCTGGACCGACTGCATGTTCTGTGTAGTAGTTAGAGCAAAGTCAAACCAAATCACTTTTCATGCTGTTTACAGCCTTAGTTGGAGCTGTGACCAGTATTTTCATAATAAAGGAAATGTCAGAATCCACAGGGACTCAAATTCATTTCAGAATTTTCATGCAGCAAAGCTGTAATCCCAGTAAACCATCCCTCTGTAGCCCTTGGAGATGACATTGAGTGAAGATGCCAACAGAACTGGGAGTGATGCACACAAGTACCTCTGTGGTGACATGGTCTGTGTCTCTTTCCAGGATGATATGCATATGGTGATCAGGAAATGGCTCTCCAGCACAGTTCCCAACCACAAACAAATGGGGATTATTGGTGCTGTTTCCATGATAGGCAGCGTGGCATTAAAAAGGTGAGAGAAAATGTAGCAAAGATGAATTTAACGTGGCTTTCAGTTCAGGCCTGGAGTGGAACAAAGACAGGAGGGCATTGCCTTTGAGTTCATGCACATCTTGGGCAAATCCAGGAACTTAAAACTCTCTTCTGCATACTGTGGTGTTTGGTATTTCAGCCTGTGCAGTGCTGCTCACCTGCTACTGGTCTCAAAGGCATCCCAAATTCCTTGTTAATGCCTATTTGTGGATGCCTTGACCAGCACGAGCAGGACCTACTGCTTGGAAAAAAATTGCACACTGGTGGGCTGACTACAGATCAGCTTCTGACTCTAGGCTGAATAACCTGAGGTGCTCTGTGTATGAATCCAGGGAAATCTAAAAGAGAAGTCTCAAACACCACCAGGTCTTTTCTTAATGTGTTCCAAAGAAATCTTTTTCCTGTGTAATTCTCCAATTTCTGGAGAGAGAGCATTGTGTGTGTGATGGGTCACCTGCTGAGTCTTGTGCCACAACAGCAAGGTTATCAATTGCTTCCAGGAATGAAGGAGATGGTGCTTCACTGGAGAGACCAGAGCTGAACAGCGAGCGTGGTGGGCAGGTGAGTACCAAGAATGGGGCAGTGTGGGAGACAGGGAGGATATGGTCAGCAAGAAGGGGTGACTGGAAATGCAGTCTTATCTGAAGTACTGTGTGGGTCTGGGAGTTAACTTTCCTGAGCCTGGGATTCTTGTACATTGACTGCAGAGCCAAGAGTCTATTAAAAATGGTTTTGGAGAAACAAAGGCACCCCCTGGTGTTGCCTCTGCTAGACCAGGACAAGCAGCACTTCAGCCATTTAGTGGAAGTCTTCTCTCCAGCTGTTATTTCAAATACAAAGAAAGAAGCAGGACAATCTGCTTCAGTGAGCCAAAGGGTGACCATGGCCATCCTCTCAGCTTTGGTAACTGTGCCTTTCAGGCCATCCAGAGAAAGTATTTCTGCTGTACAGGATTGGCATAGCAGCCTTTTTCCTTAGTTTCTGTTGAAGAACCTTCTTCTCTGCTGGCACTCTATTTAAGGGTGATCCTGGGCAGACTCTTTTGTGTCATTTCATGGCAGAGGACTATTAAAGGCCCGTGTTCCTTCTCAGAGCTGTGTCTCTTCAAGAACATTCATCATGGGTTGTCACTCTAGAGATGAAGCTTTGAATATGCCTCACAATAAATTAATGTAAAAAGGACTTAAGGTAAAAGCTTGAGTTGGATCACTTACCTTACCCATTTCTGCACTGTTTTCTCTCCTTTCAGCTGTCTACCCTGCTGGACCTTGTGGGCTTCTGCTGTGAGCAAACACCAGAGATCCGGGCTCTGTACTACGATGAATTTGCCAGTTTGATTGAGAAGCAGAAGGGCAATTTGGACTTGCAGCTCCTGGTACGTTGCAGAGCAGTTTGAACGTAATCACTTACTAGAATTCTTCAGAAAAATGATGTTTTTTCAAACATTGGCAGGATAGAGTCAATTTGAGGATTTCACTCCAGTCTGGAAATTTGTTTTGTTGTGTGAGAGACTGGTCAGATACAAAATCCTCATCCAGCTCTCTTGGCTTTTTCTGATTATGGCAGATTCCTCATTGTGCTTTAACAGCTTCTTTTATGTGAAATTTTACATGACAGTGGGGAAGCCTTTTAAAGGAAATTAAGTGACATTTCAGAGCATGCTGTTCCTATTCATAGACAAAAGTAGAATCTGAAAGAACTTTAAACTTAGTATTGAAATTGGTTTCTGGGTCAGACTACTAAGACTGTCTGATCCCTAAGATCTTGGAAGAGCCACAGTCTTTTATGGTAGTAAATAAATAAATGGTATTTATGGTGATAGGAGAAGGTTTGTGAAGGCCACTGGATAGCTCTTTCTTCCTGCTGGGAGCTCCTTTTACATGTGGGCTGCTTTCCTCTTGCAGCCAGCTGCTCTGCCTCTCTGCATCACTCTGGAACTTGTAGTCAAGCCCACATCCAGAGAGCGGGGAAGAAGTTGGTTGTGCACACTTAGCATTGTTTCCTGGCTCTGTCTCTAAAGGCAGCCCTTGGCTATCTTTGCAGGCCATGGGGCTTCATGGCTGTGACTGTTCCAGGATACTTTTGCTTGGCCTTATCTTATGCATCTTCCACTGCTGCTGTTGGAGATTTCTTCATTGATCCCCTTTGCTGAGCAAGTTTTTTTTCCTTTCTTCGTAGGACGAGTTTGGGAAGAGTTTGGTGGAGGACTTTCCCAGTGACTTCGTGGTAGATCTCAGCCCCACAGTGCACGGGTATGCTAATCACAGCTAAAGCATTGATAGTGTTTCTGTCACTGAGAACTGAGGTTGCCAATAAGACCTTGTCCGTCTTTCCTTGCAGTTCATTCTTGTTCCCAGTGAAGTCCTTGTACAATCTGGATGAAGATCAAAGTCAGGAAGCAATTGCCATCAACCTCTTGCCATTGGTGTCACAGAGTGAGCTTGGCAGAGTCACTGCTGGAGCGAGTCACCAAAGTAAAAGGTACTTTGATACTTACATGTGGGATGACTGCAAAGGTAAAGGAAATGTTTTCATTTGTGCACTTCAGGTGCCTGATAAGGAGCTAGTCAGAGAATTTACCAGTTTCCAGTGTTCTCCTCCTTTTTTTGATGTTAAACATACTCAGATAGATTTAAAGGCATAATCTGGTTGGGAGCTGGCAGTCTGTTCTGGCTTAGGCTGTTTAGGTGATCTTGGGTGAGTCATGCTGGTAGACAGTGCTAAACCCACAAATATGCAGCCAAAAATGAAATATGACTGAAAAATAAGGACATTGTCTTTGGCAAATGGAACAGGAAGCATGTAAGATATACAAAAGTCAAGTAAACAGTAGGGCAGTCAAAGTTAAAAGGACCATAGGACTCACAGAATTGTTAAGGTTATAAACGGCTCTCTTTTTTTTATTTGCACCTTCACATTGTTTGTAGTTTATTGTCGTAAGATTTTGTTGGCATTTTAGTTGTGCTTTAAAAAGACGTGATCATTTTAAAATGAGAGAAAATACAGCTAACTTCGCATGCATCTATGGAAAAATGTTGATTTTCCTCACTCAGAATTGGAGCAGTGGCACACTGCAAAACATTGAAGGAGGTTTCTCCACTGCTTATAACTCTGTTGTGCACAATTTCTTACAGATCCTTCTGAATTAGTCAACTTTGGTTTCCACCAGAAATAAATCTGACCCCATTTTTTGTTCATTACAATAATTTTTCTTCCCTTATTTGCTTTTTCAGAAAACTCATAATCACCAGTTATTAGTTTGTGGGAGTTTTTTTCTAACCCACGTGGTGCATTTCTGCTCTGTGTTGCTGGGACTTGCAAGAAGCAAAATAGAAGGCATAGGCAAGGTGGCCTGGGGAGGACACAGGACATAATGGAAAAGTGATGGGCATTCTGGAGATACATAAAACATAATACCCACTCCATTTCTTTTTTCTCCCAGGACAGTGTCACCCATGTGTCTGTCACCCTGTTTCCGGTTGCTGAGGCTCTACACTGCAGAGCAAAACAGTGGAAGTCTGGAGGAGATTGATGCCTTGCTAGGTATGGTAAATGGACTATCTATAGAGCCTGGCTGCCTGCCTTGTTCCTTTGCCAGATCTGTACAGATTTCCTCTGGCCACAGGAAGGATTGTGCATTTTGTGAAGGAGGCTGAGATGCTCTGTGCCCACAAAGTGGAAGGGAGTCAGGGAGACAGTTGTGCTGTCTGAGGATGGAGTGGCTGATGGGCCTTACTCCAAATAGCCACTGGAACTGCTACAGGCTTTGATAAGAGACTTGGTCTATGCAAAAGCCAAAGCATGAGTAGCACACAGTCCAACCTATACTTTTCTTGCTCTGTGCCAGGTTGTCCCCTGTATCTGACTGACGTGGAGGTTGAAGGGAAGCTGGAATCTCTGTCCAAGCAAGAACGTGAATTTCTGTGCTCACTCCTGTTCTATGCTCTCAACTGGTTTCGTGAAGTGAGTAGAGCCTTGTCTGCAGGTTCTGGAGTGGAGGGATGAGGGAAGCCTTGGAGAGTAGAGGTTGTTCAGCCAGGAGAGGGGAAGCCAGAGGGGAGAGAATATTCTGGTCTTCTAATGTGGTCTTTGTCACCTAACAGAAAGGTTGTGCTCCACTTCCAGAGAGGCTATAGAATTTCCTTTCTTGGGGATGCTCTGTACTCTCTGTTCTATACCTCTGTGAGCTGACAGAAGGGTAAAATGCAGTACCTTCATGCAGATTTAGACCATGTATTTGCTACATCAATGGTCAGTGGGATTGTTCCCTGCTGGAGTTATTCTGATAACATGAGAAGGGCAGATTTGGTGCAATTCCACATTCCCAGTCCTCCTGCTCTTCTCCCAGGACTGCCTCTTTCCTGGCAGACCTGGGAAGTGCCAAGGGGTCTTCAGAGCCACAGGTATCACAGAACCTGATGTTGTCTGCTAATTCCTCTTTTACAACTAATATTTTATCTATAGGTGTTGTCATGTTGGAGTGAAAGCTCCTCTGGACTCAGGCCTAGAGGGAAGCCAAAGCACAGGGGTTGAATTAAAACCTTTAGATAAGCTGAGATACATGAAGTCACACCAAAGTGAAATAGAAATACAGAGTTTTAACTTTTAGTAGAAATATATGCTAAGTGCCTTAAACATTAAAAAGCTGCAGCAGAGAACTTAAACACAGTTTTTATTGCAGCAGTGTTACCTTTTCACAGAATTTCTTTACTTTAGACAAAATATAGATAGAATTATACTGTTCACATTTTTTAGATAGAGTGTTCACATAAACAATAAGAGCTGATAGAAACTATATAGGCAAATCTGTGTAATACCTATGTAACACTTGTGTAAGGCTTATGACTGTTAGAATTAGACCAGGATAGGTTAAAAAAAGAAAGACTAGAAACGTGTGTTAATTTTATTAGTCAATTAACAAATATAATCCACACTTCTGTAAGAAAGAATTGGAGAAGGAACTAGAATTAGAAGAAGCTGTTCTGCCTGCTGTTTGCCTGCTGTTGCTGCTTGGCCGTATCATGTAACCCCTTCGAACTCTGCCTTCAAGAATCTATGAGACTATGAAATAAAGAACTCAGCAGAACAGCAGCCTCCTCTGCTCTCTCACCCTCTTCCGAAAAGGAGGGGTGTCCCATCAAAAGCTCAACATTGTCCTATCTCTTTTTATAGATTGCACCAATTATATCCATGTTCTTATGGGCTTCTGAAGGGCTTTGTTCATGCCATCTGAACCTGGTCACACAGGCCACTTGTGCTGTGTCGTGTGTTCATTCAGGACTTGAGAATGTTATTCAGAAAAGAAAAAGTAGCAACGTGGGTACAAATCTCCCTAATTCAGTGAGCTTGGTTTGTATCTCTAGGTTGTAAATGCCTTCTGCCAGCAACAGGATGCTGAGATGAAGGGGAAAGTTCTAACTCGATTACAGAACATCACAGAGCTGCAGAATGTGCTGGGAAAATGCTTGGCAGGTGAGTACGAAACATTTGTACATTTTGGGCCTGTACCAGCTGTGAAGTGAAAGGAATTGTTTTAGACATCAATGGAGGAAGCATATGGTAACACACACTGCAGTTTTACAGTGGCCTAAAAGTTCATGCATGGACAGCTATAATTTTCAGTTTGTCCAAATCCAAACTGCTCTTCTTAATCACTTCCTCAGTGAGGAGCACACAAATTACACACTCTAGAGTCACGAACTTTTGCAGATCCCCAAGTACTGACACACCTTGTCCATCTCCCAATAGCCTGCCCAGATCCCAGGCACTCTAATCTGCTCCACTGCTCCCCTCCTCACTGCTATTCCAGCTCACTGCTCGATAGCAGACACACAAACTCTTACACTTATCTCACAGGCACAGACTTGACATTTTCACCAGGACAGTGAAATATATGGTACTTTCTTTAGATATGTATCTGGCCTGTATGTTGTCATTTAGGAGCTGAATTAACACAATTTCTACATTTTGGCTCTTTCAGTGACCCCTGGCTATGTCCCACCACCAGCTACCTTTGACTCTGAAGCCCCGGAGGCTGCACCATCCATTAATGCTGCTGGTCCAGCCAGGAAAAGGAGTGGTAAAGATAATTTAAAATGTTTAAGCAAACAGATGTGATGGGGGTTGACTGGCAGATTGCACTGCAGCCATTGCACTTGTGTGTGCCTAAAGCACTAAATTCTTGGCAACGTCAATCTAGCTTGAAATTTTACCTCATCAACTCCTGTTGCAGCTGAAGTGGAGATGGAAAAATATCCTACACCAAACAGGTGTTGGATGGTCTGTCTCCTTGGCTAAAGCTGATGCATAGCATTTAACAGTGAAAATCCAGGGCTTTCATTGATTGCTTTCACCTGCCAAAGTACTTTCTGCAGCATTAAGTTCTGTCTTTGATGGGTTTGTGGCATCATCTGGTACTGAACCTGTGGCTTGAGCTGCCTTGCAAACCCCTGAGCTTTAGGTTGTACCTAACCAATGTTTTGGGAACCTTGTCATGGCTCTGCTGCACAAGGAGCTCTTTCCTTCATCCTTTCCCATTGCTAGCTCCCACAGAGAAGACGCAGAACTTGCCTTTCAGTTTTCAAGCTGAAGCAGATTTGCTTTGTTTTTCCTGTTTGTAGTTCTGTTTCTAGATAAGATTTATTTCTAGTTTAGATTAGCATTTCCTGGGAACATGTCTGCCTTAAGCCAAAGTGGACAAAAATTCACATTCCATTCAATGAGAACAACTGGAGGAGGCCACAGATCAGAATGCCTTTCCCTCCAGTGCCACACCTATTGTGCAGGGTCTGGGCCTGTCATGTAGGAGTGTGTTTGAGGCAGAAGGAAAGTTTTGACTGTCTTCTGCAGACAAGAGAAGGATCCATCACTTTAGATACTGCACTTTGAAGGAGCACTTCATTTATGGACCTGTGCTCTGTGCTTTCTTAGTCCTGGTTAAAATACAGCCTGTGCTGTCCAGTGCTGAGCACAGTGTAGCCTTTGATTCTGAAGTTGCCTCTCTGTTTAAGGAAGGAAAAAGAAAGCTGATGGCAGCAAAGCTGGCTCTGCAGATCGTTCTCAAGCAGATGACAGTTCTGAGGGAAACCAGCCTGATACTGAGCTCTCCGAGCTGGACAAGGTAGGTGTATAGCCCTGGGGACTTGCAAGGAAGACAGAACAGGGAAGATGCCATAGATGCATAAACAAAAGCTTTGAGACAGGGGTTGTTCATTCCAAAGTTAATCACAGTCAGTGGCTGAATTCTGCTTTCTGGCACCTGCCTCCCATCAGAATTTTGAAAATTGCCCCTGCAGAGGCCACTCTCCTGCCATTTCAGACTGCTGCTGATAGAGAGGCAGGAAGTCCTCTGGCACAGCTGCAGAGCTATCGCCCGTACTTCCGAGAGCTGGACCTCGAGGTGTTCACCGTGCTGCACTGTGGGCTGCTCACAAAGTCTGTCCTGGACACAGAGATGCACACAGAGGTGAGTGGAGCAGCCTGAAACCCACACTGGTGAGGCTTTGTGTAATGGCCTCTCTCAGAGGCCTTGGCCCTCTCTGTTCCACTGAAGTGCACAACAGGTTGGTGTTAAGATGTGTTGGTCCAGGGCTGTGAGCTGGGGACCAGGAGAGCATTTGGCCCCAAGTACTTCAAGGCACTGAGAAAAAAAGGACTTTCCTGAGAAGAACTGGTATGTCATAAAGCAATGTTAAAAACAAACTAATGTAAATATTGCATAAAAGGAGAAAGATACTGTATAACATGTCTAGAAGGGGGGAAGAAAGGGGCTCTAATATTGAGCACAGGTAAGCTATGGGGTGGTAAATACATGAAGTACTGCCTATCAAAAAGAACCTGTGGCATAAAGTAAAGCCTGTATTGCAAAAACTCAAGTGTCTCAAGGCATCAGGAGATCCTAAACAGCACAAATGTGGGACTGGAGTCATGGAGGTGCTCTCAGTGAGCAGGTTCCCGTGTATCATCTGGGAGCTTGTATAAAACTGCATTGCTATGGCTGTGGAAAATAGAAGTGCTCAATTTTGTTACCCTCCTTGTAGGCAGGCTGAGTCCATCTGGAGTCTCATTTTGTCAGGCTACAGTAAATGCATAAAATGCGAAAAGGCCATGGCAGGCTGGAGCACAGCCTGGTCTGCCCTTGCAGGACAGCTGTCTCTGTGCATGCAGGTCACAGGCCAACTGGAAGTCTCTTGGGCCATGTGGCATTATTTCAAATTAACTTCTTGGCTGTTACTTGGTGAATTTTGTGACTCTTTGGGCTTAAACCTCTTTTTATCCTCAGGAGCTTATTTTCAATGTCAATGTCTATAAATCTGTTCTTCCTCAGTTGTTAAGTTGTACTGACATTGCCTCAGCTGTTTAGAGCATCAGGATGGCTTTGTCCTTTGAGTAAGTGGAACCAGTGCCCCATACCTGCCATGGGGGAGCCATAAAACCAGTCATCTACCAAATAAGTCCCTCCTGAGGTTAACTAATCCAGGAGACATAACTGGAAACAGAGAGGGTAAACTTGAGCTTCAGGGCACTACCGTTACATCTGCGTCCTGGGATTAACTGTTCTTTTCATTGCAGGCTTGTGAAGTTGTGCAGCTGGGGCCTGCTGAGCTTTGCTTCCTTCTGGATGACCTGTGCTGGAAGCTGGAACATGTGCTGCCCTCGGGCTCCACAAGGAGGGTGCCCTTTCCAAAGGCAAGAACAGCAGCACATCAGGGGCCTCCAGGGCTTTCCCGAGAAATGTTTTTCAGAATTATTTTCATTTGGTAGTTGAATGGAAGTGTGACACCCAGCTCTGTGCTAGAGCAGCCCTTGCTCTTTCAAAAGAGACTTGTGTACACTGCTTTTGCTGAAGTGTTTGCAGCATCTGGTTCTCTGCACATCTCAGGAAAGGGTTTTTAACTGAGGGAGTTTTGTAGCCTCAAAACTCAAGTGACCCTTTTCCTAGCCCTCCCTGGGGAGACTGGCTGTGCTGTTCAAGAAGCAACCCAGGTTATCCAGGCCAGATGGCTGCAGCAGCCAGCAGAAGCTGCTGCATCCATGTTTCTGCTTTTTCTGCATTGGAAATCCCCCTGAGTGCAGGGACTCCTTGCTGACGCCTTCAGGAGAAAAGTAAATGCATGTCCCACTGCATTAAACTGAGAAATGCACTGCAACCTGATGGGCTCTGTCATATTCATTGTTCTTGTTTTTCTACCTATCTTAATTCCCATGTGCAGAGACTGCCTTCACTTAGTGTTTGAGTAAAGTGTTGAATTCTCTGATCTTAAAGGTGTTTTCCAACCTAAATGATTCTCTAACAGAGCTGTGTGTCACATCAGTTTTATCATTTTAGTCAAATGTTATGCACTTGTCTGAGTTGGTGGTGCTTGTTCAGCAGAAGCCATCTTTCCTACCCTGTGACCCTCCCTGACCCTGTATGACATCAGGAATTGCACTGCTTGGCAGCAGTCTAAGATGTAGCAATTGAGGTTATTTTCAAGAAAGGCTGATGAAACAACTTTTAACTTTTGGGTTTGCTGCAGGAAAGAGGCAACAAGGATATTGGCTTTTCCCATCTGTGTCAGAGATCCCCCAAGGAAGTTGCTACGTGTGTGGTTAATCTACTAAAGCCATTGTGTAAGCACATGGAGAACATGCACAACTACTTCCAGGTCAGTTGGCAGCAAGTTTGACCAAAAAACCCTCAAGTTTTGTCTCCTGTAAAGATATTTTCCATTTTGTTTGGGGGAAAAAGAGTCACTTTGTTTTCTTGAGGTTTTTTAAACATGGAATTTATGGAAATGGATTCTTGTGCCATTATCTTTGTTTGGAATAGCATTTAATGAATTATTTGTTCTGTATTAAAGGCAGCTGTACAAAATCAGGGTGCAGAAGATGAACCAGGAGTGAACATCCAGGAGCATCAGCTGATGTCCTCTTGCTACCAACTGCTGTTACTGACTTTTCGCTCCTTATTTGCTTGGTGAGTTTAAAAGAAAAGTCCATAGCTGTACCCATTTATTGCTTCCTCTTCTTGTTTCTTTCCTTTAAAGTGTTTGCACCCTGTGAAAGGCCTGCCAGTTATGTAAAACAACCCACTGGAGTGGGTGGAGACTTCTAAGCACTTCTTAGTTAAGCCAGGCTTCATTGCCTGATTGTGAGCTGCGCTAAAGCTGTAGGCGATGAAGCGCTGAGCTGGGTAGAATTCAGTCAATGGGCTTTTGGGTCAAGATCAGCATAAGAGTTATTCTGGCACACCTAGCTGTGAAACTTCCATTCTGCCTAGGGATCCTGGAATTTCTTACCCATCCTTTCCCATTTCCTTCCCCTCATCCTTTGCTAAATTGTCACTGCCAGAATCCTGAGTGATAGAAGAATTTCTTCTGCAAAGGAAAAGGACGAATGTGCATTGGCAACAAGCCAATGCTATTGATGCATTCAAGCTGGATTCACAAATGTCCAACTCGGAAATGCTTGTGCAGCCTGCAGACTTCTGCATCTGTTAACATAATCCAGGATAGTATCATAAAAGTTTCTTTCTAAACCCCAATTTAGATTTGCATGTGGAAAGCATTTTACCTTTGTTGTACTTCATAAACAGTAGTAACTGCATAAAAAGTCAAGTCTGAGGTCTGCCTTTCCTGTTGGCCACTACTGGAACCTCAAGACCCCAGATCCACTCCTGACTATTCCCAGATTTGTCATTCTTTCTTTAGCCAGAGTGAATGTTGGTTGTTCATGAGCCCATCTATCTTGTAAATCAGAGAACCTGGTCCACTTTGTAACAGGCAGCTCAAGCTCAGTTTTGCTGTCCAGTATAAAATATTTCTGTTTTGCTGTAGGTCAGACAGCTATATACTGGGGTGAGCTGTCCATCCACTACATTCAACAAATTACAGCTCCTTTTACATATGTTTAGTCAAGGCCTCTTATATTACCAGTTGTTCGTTAACTTGTGTGGTACAGGTGCACTTGAGCATTACCATTATCAAGCCCACCTGTTCAGTCTGTAGAATTGGAATGTGGATGTATTTGAGCTTTTCTAGCATACATACCCTCACAGACACTGTGCAAGAAATAATGAAGATCTTTAGAGTTTTCCTCCCTGTTAGGCTCCTACCTGTTGTTCAGGAGGTGACCACCACCCACAATCACTGCATTCGGACAGCAACTGTCATTATACATTCTCTTATTTTCAGGTCTCCATAGCTTTGGCTTAGTATATATGGACCTCCAGTTATGGGAAATGGCCTCTCCTCACCAAGCTAGAGCTGTAGTCTAACTGAAAAGTTCGTATTGTTTGTGCTCAAGGCTTTCCATTCCCATTGAGTTTTCAATTTTTTGTGTCCCTTTATAACTTTCATACTGCAGGACTCTTCTTGAGTATCCAGCTCCTCTACTTTTCATCTTGCCAAATATGCTTAGATAAGCATTTGCATCTGATAGCTCTTCTAATCTGATGTTGAACTGGATTATTTTCCCCCTCAGGAATGGTTTTTCTCAGCATGAAAATACTGACTTGCTGAGGTCAGCTCTCCAGGTGCTTGCAGACCGACTAAAGCCAGGAGAGACAGAGTTTCTTCTTCTTGAGGAACTGATAAGGTAGAATCTATTTCACAAGGCTTGAAATGAACAGATTTCAGGGATTTTTCCCCGTTTTGTGTGGGCATTATGGGTAAATGTGTGTTTGGGAGCTCTCATAGAGACTACACTCACTTCAAACAGAGCTTTGTACTTAATTGAATGGCAGTGTAGTCAAACCTCATGAAAAGGAGTGAAAAATATAAAATGTAAAATACGCATGAATCTGTGGATCTCATTTGTTTATATGCTGTTTGAGACAAGGAGATTAGTAGGATTCACAGAAGGAATGACTGTGTTCTGGAGAGTTAAAATGCTTACAGGTACACTAGGCAAAAGCAGTATATAAAGCTGTTGCTAGACTTAGAGTGGCTGGGGCTTGAGGGAAGTTTCTCAGTGACTGAATTCCTATGTATTAGTGGCTGATAATGCTTTCTTCAGAAGGGCACTGCCAGGGACAAAACACTGGGATAGGGAGACTTGGATATGAGATGGTGTAGTGCTTCCTTTTTATTTATGTGTGTCTGAGACATTACCCTGTCTACACTGTTTTTACCTTTTCCCATTCCTGTTACCCTCAGTGAGAGTTTTCAGTACCTCCTGAATTTCCAGCAGAGTGTTCCCAGCTTCCACTGTGCCTACATCCTCACTCAGCTCCTGATTGCCATCGCTGAGAAACCCATGTCTGGCTGGAAGAAGGAGAAAATGGGTAATGTGTGAAGAGCCACTCATCTCAGATTAGTTTTTTTGTGGTCTTTGGCCTTTTAAGGGAGAGATTTCCCTTTTGCATCCTGGTAATCTCACTGGGTGAACAGTCCTAGCCATTAACGAAGGGAACAACTGTAAATATATCGGAACCTCTTTGGTATTTGTTCTGCTGTGCCTCAGTCACATGCAGACAGGCAGACTCCAGCTCTCTTAGCTGGTGTTTTTAAAAATGAGAGCTTCACAGCTTTTAGGAGTTCTAAGCACGAGCCTGCTGTTCAGTGTTGGTACCAGTTTAATCACTGGTTATGGAGGTGACTCATCACAGACTTAATCTGATGTGACTTCCTACTGTAAGTACAGATGTTTGTGACAGCTCATTTCCAAAATTTATGGAAATGAGCTGCAAATACAGCTGTTACTCCAGGGCAGAAAAAGGAAAACCTGTAAGTTCTTAGACCCATGCAACAAATGTTTTCAGTTAAGAAAGTTCCTCTCATGGATTGGGACCCATTATGTAAGATAAACAGCAGATAAGGGACAGACATGGTTGTAGGGAATATACAAGAAAACTACTTGGTCTCCACTTCAGCACACACTGAAATTAAGACTCCAGACAGTTGCCTCTCTCAGCCATTCCTTGTCATACTAAGACACCTCTAGAATTTGTCCTTCTCCAATCCCCATAGCCACACAGAATTGTAAGTTCCCTCTTTAAAGACTATTTTACTATTTTAAACAGTCCCACTTTGGGAGAGCTACTGACTGAGTGTGGTAGGGAATAAGATATTTTAACTAATCACTTCCTGATTTTAAACATTTCTGCAAGAGATAAGTGGGTTTGTTTGCAGTTTTGATTTCAGAAATCTGTAAACTTTAAACTTGTCTTTTCACATTTATTATTATAGTGCTGTGGCCAAAGGGCCAAGTCACTTGTTAGTGGAATTCCATTTCTAGAAATGGATACCCTAAGGGTTGCATATGGCCTAATTAAAAGCAAACACATGGCACACTGTAGGAACTGCCAAACAAATAAGGTTTAACTTAAGTTTGTCAGAAATGGCCAGAGGTGGATCATGGTTCTGATGTGAACAGGTATTCCAGACCAGGGACACACTGGATGTGCAAATATTTTGTTATCATGATATATATCCTTTTGGCCTTGCAGCTTTTTAGGGAAAATGCATTCTGACTTAGAAAGTTCAGGCACATGAGGAGTAGTGATATTATGATCTTTCAAAAAATCATTTGAACACGCTGCTTTTATATGGAAGAAGGAATTTTTTGGATTCTTCTTTCACTAAGTTATCCCTTATATTCCACAGCTTCTCTAGCAAAGCAGTTCCTCTGCCAGTCCTGGGTAAAGCCCAGTGGAGACCGAGAGAAGGGCAGCCAGTTCAACAGTGCCCTGCACACCCTGCTCTGGTAAGGCTCAAGCCATTCCCTCAGGCAGGCCAAGACACTCTTTATTTTAATGATTACTGTTGCTGCAGAGGAATGGCCCCTCTGAATCACAACCCTCATGCTTGCACAGCTTGGCCTAAAGCCCTGTTTTTACACTGTTTCTAAAGCACAGTTTCTTTCTTGGTTTGAAGTGTGAGGGCCAGCTGAGCACCTTTCCTCATCAGGTCCTCTGTCACTTGTGTCAGGAAATTCTCATCAATGCCCTCCAGGAGACTCCTGGATTGCTTATGCCCTGCTGGGCTGTCCTTCCAGCAGGTGTCACAGTGGTTAGTCTGCCATGAGGATCAGGGCCTGCAACATGGGGGTGGGTACTCCTGGCTGTAGAAGGCTTTGTTGGCTTGTTCCTGATACAGGTGGCCTACAGCAGGCAGCCATTTCAGTGTCACCCATACTTCTTGGATGTTCTCTTTCATAAAGGGCAATTCCACTTCATCCTCTTCCCAGCCTGTCCTTCCTAAACATAAGAATGAGGAAATACTGAATCTAGGTACGTTTCAGATCATGGTAGCTTTTAATGACATCACTGTGAGAGTTCTAAGCAGTGCTTTGGGGTTTCCTGCATGTGATTACCTTCGGCAGGGAAGAGCTTGACAGTTTTAGGCCACATGTTTCAGGTAGGGTGGTGTTCAAGGCCTTGTCGTGTCATTCTGCATAATATCTACTGATCAGCTATGCTGGTTTTGGATTTAGTGTCTACCTGGAGCACACAGATAACATCCTGAAAGCCATAGAGGAAATCTCCGGTGTTGGTGTTCCTGAACTGATGAACTCTGCCAAAGATGGATGTTCTTCTACTTATCCTACCCTAAGCAGGTAATTATAACAATAGAAACCTTGAATTCTATGATATGCATAATGGCAATTTCTGCTTTTAAATACTTAGTTTTCTTATTTTGGGGCCTGTTATGGTTTCATGTTGGTACTGTGGTGGCTACTCTGGACACTTGTAAACATTGTTTTGGCACTATGCAACAGGGTAGCACATGGTAGCTTTATGCCAAAGTGGAATGTCCCGTGCTGAACATGATGTTGAGTTTATTGCTGTGAACCATTTTAACTGGAAAATGAGCTGCTGTCTGTCATCAGGTGTGTTGTCTCTGTGCTATTGTGGTGGTATAAAGCACTCCAAAAATCACCCTCAGAGGCCGGGGGTGGCTGTAGGCAATCCTGGGCTGGTATGCAGTGTGCAAAAATGCACTCAGGGTGCTGCTGCCTGGCATAGGAATGTGGAAGCAGGGATGAAGAATATTCCTGCACTCTGAAACTTCCTAAATCATCTTATGCTGAGAGCTACAAGCCTTCTATTGTGCACCCCCAGAGCTACAAGGAAGTGGTGGTGTCTAGGTGTGGTTCATATCGGGGCAGTGGTAGTGACTTCCCAGGATTCTCCATCTGTTTGGGCAATTGGGCTGGGCTAGACATGGTTATGAGTCTTAATCCTGTGATTTCCTACTGAGAAGGATGCCCAGCTGGGCAACATTTGGGTTTTCCCCACCATTTTGGTGACAAGCAGCCTATCTAGATACTCAGAGCTGACTTGCAGTTTTTTCATTTTCTCCATAGGCAGACATTCCCAGTTTTCTTCAGAGTAATGATGGCTCAGCTGGAGAGTTCAGTGAAAAGCATCCCAGCTGGGAAACCATCAGACTCAAGTGAGGTAGGAAAATAAATGCACTGGACTCTTTGAGGGGAACAAAGCTCAAGTTAAACTGGACAGTACAATAAAGATGTATAACTTGGAAAGGAATTTACTTCTGAACTTTGTGTAGGAAATGCACTCAGACACCTTCATTCATCAATGTATATCAACACTGATATACAGGGGGACATATAAGGAGCATCTTTTTCTCCTGATTTGCACCATGTCAAAAATGTAGTAAATCCAGCAGAAGCTGTAACCAGAAAATAGGCATTAATGAGCAAATTACTAAACTGTGCAGTTGTTCTGCACGTCTGTGTGGGAGCACAACATTATTTTGCAACCAAGAGCTGCTCTGAGAGCAAGGAACTGAGTTAACTCCCAGCACTTAAAGCCACAGGCTGGAATTGCCGTGGAGTGTTTTTGCTGTGATACATATGCTTGTGGTGAAGCTTTGTTCCTCTCTCTTCAACAACAGCAGTGCTTTGGGTACAGCAACTGCTGAAAGCACATCCAGCAAGGTGAGAGGAAATGCACCATCTTGGGTTATTGTCCCCTTGCATCCCATAGGTGCAACTGGAGAAGCTGCTGCGCTGGAACATTGCTGTGCGGAATTTCCACATCCTCATTAACTTGGTCAAGGTGAGCTTCTGGTTGTCCTGCCTTTACCTTCAAATTCCCAGCAAGGCCTGGTGTTCCCAGGCTCATGAACACTGGGGAAAAACGTGCAGTGTGACTGACTAGTGGAACAACCTGAGGGTGGTAATTAAAGCCAGTAATAATCTGTGCCCAGTCCCACTGGATGAAATATTTCCCTCCGTCAGTTTTGGAGCTGGTTCTTTGAGTGTCTGTAAGTGTGATACTGTTTGGGGCAGAAGGTGATAGCACAGCTGCACTGTTCTTCTTGGGAAGGTTGGTCGTTGTTTATTTTTACATATCTGCAGGGATAATTGGCAAGCCCAGGTTTTTCAAGTCCAGGTTTTTCTATACAGCAGCATTCACTGGAGCCCTACCTGTGCTCCAGATGCCTTTTGAGAGCATAAAGGGTAGAGCTGGACCACTTAGCTCAGTTTTGTCCATAGTTCAGTTTAGTCCATAGCAGCACCAGGGTACCTTCACATTATTTTGCCCATCTCAGTTTTGCTTTGTTCATTATGTGGTTATTTGCCCATCAGCTGGGCTTGGGTCCCAAACTGTTAAGAACTTTAGACTCATTGAGATGATTTTGTGCCATCTGCAAAAGGTGCACCTTAGACCCCCAAACAGCCATCCTGTCAAGGGCTTCCACCTGAGAGCCACGACAGTTCATGTGCTTATGTGATGTTCCTGCTGAAAGTTGAGAGTGGATGTTGCCTTAAAGCAGAGTTCACACATTCACAGGGGTGTGCCATGAAAGGCTGTTTTCAATTGGGTGCTGTTGCTTACATGGTTTTTTTAGACTTGTGGACTGATCTGACTCTTACTTTCCTCTTGTCCATGTAGGTGTTTGACAGCAGGCCTGTACTCAGCATCTGCCTGAAGGTAAGCAAGAGTTCAAAATAACTGAAGAGAGCAGTTTAAGTACCAGCTTTTTTGAATCATTGCCTCCAGTGCAGTAGAGTGGGTACTGGATTCTCTGGAAGAAGCAGATACTGTGTTCCTTATACTTTGCTATACATATATATGCATAGTGATTCTAACATCTTGCATTTAGTTCAGTTTTATTCCCAGGTGCCTGGTGGATTAAACCAGGGATGTGTACAATGATGAGACCTTGTCCTTCTAGCCTCTCTTTGCAGTGATTAAAGTGGGATGCTTTACTGAGCCTATATATTCCAGTACAGCCTTCACATGAATATAATCTTCTTCTAAGCAAGAACAGCCTCTGGGGTAGCTTGGAAGAATGTATCATTATCTCATCTGACTTTGTGATGGTTCTTTGAAAAGGAGTTTAAATTTGCTGTCTGATACATTTATCACTCTTTTATAGTACGGCCGCCTCTTTGTAGAAGCGTTTCTGAAGCTTGCCATGCCTCTTCTGGACCACAGCTTTAAAAAGCACACGGTAATCCTGGGGACAGAACTGGCTGCAACCAGTTGGGAATCATGACTGATATTTCCTGCATACACACATCTTACCTCTATATCATAACCCTTTGAAAGGATTGCTAAGACTAATGCTGTTTCAATATTCTTGTTTCTCTATGGAAAAGTCCTTTGAGAATGATTTGCTGGTCTACTTATTTATTGCAGGATGATGTTCAGAGTTTGCTGAAAACCTTGCAGCTGAGTACCAGGCAACTTCATCACATGTGTGGCCATTCCAAGGTAAGATAAGTTCCAATTGCAGCACAAACTCCTGTCCTAAGGATGGTATTATTTCCCTTCCACTGCTTTTCCAGGGCACAGGCAGGTTCTACTTGCACACTTCCAGCAGTGTCTGTGCAAACAAAACTCTGAGAGAAGGTGAAATAGCCTTGTTTAATAGCCCAAAAGTTGAAGCATTTATTCTGGAAGTGGCTGACTTGGATGTTAGATGAGGTTGGCATAATATTTTTTAGGCCAGAGGTTCTGGACATCTTTGGTTGTTGGCATCTGTACAGGGGGTGTTTCCAAGGACACAAGCTAAGACCTTAGAGACCTTGAACAAAGTACAGATGCCAGACTGATAATATAGGAGAGAAGCTTTGCCAGTCACAGGAATCAGCAACAGGAGGCAAATGGGGAAAAGCCCTGCTCAAAGTCCTCTTGAGGTGGCTTTTCTGTTGTTATGTTGGCAAGGGCAAAGGGAGAAGGAGGAGGGTGGTAACACACTGCCTGTCTCTGTAGGAGACTTGGGGCAGGAAGGAAGGAGAGGATTAGAACTTTGCTTACAGTGTGGAGAGACAGTGCTTGTTGCAAGAGAGAGTCACACAGAAGAAGAAAGAACTTCATGTGTGCTGCTTTGTTCCCAACTCCTAAAAGGTTCATGAACACTTGTCCAAGAAGGGAGCTTTACCAAAGTAGTTGAAGGTGGAAAGCCAGCTACCAGCATGGCTCCCAAGCCAGATTTGCTACCCATTTAGGCCAGAGCTGGCATCAGGAGCATAGAAATTTAGCTGAAGATCAGAACATGCTGTTGCAGCTCTCAGCACAGGGTGAGAATTGGAAGCTGGCACAAACCCTGACAATGCTAAAAAGTCCTTCTTGTGTTTGAAAATGAAATCCTCATGCCTGCTTTAAAGTCACAATTCACCTTGTAAGCAGGATAACAGCATTGCAGCTTTCCATGTCATGTTTGTCTTTGCACTTGATCAGCATTTTCAAGCACTGTGTCCCCTGGTCCCTGTTAGCACAGAGCTGCAATTAGTGAGCACCCAGTTCTGCCGCTGCTCTGGTACAGGTCTCTGTGCCAAATCATTTTGCAAGAATGAGAAGGCAGAAACTGAATCTGGGGCAAGTAAATGTATGCCATGAATGCTCCATACTTGTTTGAAGAGGAGCTGACAACCAACATTTGTTAAACCAACCTTGATTTCACTTTCATACAAACCTCATGGATTCTCACTGACCCGTTGTGCTGTGTGACCTAAGATTTGTCACTCTCCCTCAATACGTGTGGCTTTAAAGAGCATTACACAGCAGGCAACAGCAATCAGCTTCCCCTGTCATTTCCCCTTTCACACCAAGCCTCTTTTCTATTTACATATCTAACCCTGGGCGTGTGGACAGTTTCTGGAGACAGATTTTTGCCAATGCCGTGGCACTTTGTTGAGTCTCCAAACTGCCTGCACACAGCTGGGCAGGTTCCAGGGCCCAGGGAGCGCTGTGAGTGTTGATTGTGTCATTAGCAAGGGTTTTGCTGTTTTGGTTCTGATTAGTGCTGATGATTGCTTGGTCCTGCCTGTTACACAGGCTAGAGAACAGCTTGCTGTTGGTAATCAGTTACCCATTCCCTGTTGGCAGAACTTGAAGCAAAGCAGTGTCCCTCTGCTCAGGCATGTTGAACTCTTCCAAGAATGCAGGTGACCTGAATTCAGAGTATATCTAATGAGAACATCTTAATCCCAGAATATTACAAAGTATTCCTATGAAAGAGGAAAATACTTATGTACAAAAGAATTGTGCAGGTTTTGGCAGGTTGACAGGCTTTCTGGTTTAGCAATGACTGCAGAATCTGTACTGCAGATTGAAGCCTAGCAGGAGGAGATGCTCACCCAGAGCTAAATCTCTTACGATACCTGGCATAGCTGCCCTTCCTCTGGTGGTTTTTGCTTACAGCAACTCCATCTGTTCCTCCTGTCCTAGTTCTCCAAAAGCCAGTGCTTTTTTGGTCCAGAGAAGCTGAGTTTGGAGATTATAGTGCACACACATGCCGTGCAAAGGAATTGCATGAGGCATTGAGCAAGAAAAGATTGTGTTGGAAGTGGTGTATTTAACACCTTTTCTCATTTTTTCTTTTCTAAGCTTAGGAATTCAGCAGAGGAGTTACTAGCCTCTCTCTAGAATTCATGACAAAAACTGAGGCTTCTTTTTTAATCTGAGTGAATATAGATGTTTGGATTGTTACAAGGGATCATTTTAGACAAAATACTGATCTGAGCTTTATTTTTTAACAATAGCTGTAATTTGGCCAAGAAGTGATGTAATCTGGCCAAGCTTTGTGGGGTTCATGTCCATCCCACCTGGTAACCGATGGCTTTTAAACAGCCAGAACACTTAGGCAAGAATCAGTCCTCATCAGATTTTATTATTGTTTCATAGATTCACCAAGACATTGGACTGACCAACCATGTGCCTTTGTTGAAGAAGTCCCTGGAACAATTTGTGTACCGAGTGAAGGCAATGCTGGCATTCAACCACTGCCAGGAGGCTTTCTGGGTCGGCATCCTCAAAAATCGGGATCTTCAGGTGAGCATCACTGCCCTGCCTGGGGCAATTAAAATCTGGGAGAGAACAATGCTCATTTTGTCCCGACAACTCTAAATCTCCCCTTGTGCATGGGTATAGCCAAAAGGCCAAATTCAGTGTGAGCATAGTACAGTCATGTCTAGTGCAGGAGAAAGAAGCATTTTATTTCAAGATTAAGAATCTTCATCTCTAGGCTCTTGCACTGAAGGGTCAGATTTGATTGTAATGAACAGGTATGGGGATTTTTTGGCTGTTCCTTGGCAAGAACTTCATTCACAAGAGGGAAGAGATAAAGGTTATTTGAACAGGTTCCCACACTTTCACGTGTGGCTTTAAAAGAAGCCAGTTCCGGCTCTTCATCTTCCACTGTAGAAGCAGGACAGTTAAACAAAACCTGATTTTTTTTTACTCTAAGTCTTTTTATTTAAGAAGACAACAAAATGCCCTTTTCTTCCATCCCACCCTGGCATGCTTTGGCCGCTTCGCATACACTCAGTCCAGATCTTTCGCGTTCATCTTAGGGAGAAGAAATTCTGACTCAGGCCTCTGAGGAGAGGGGCTCGGATGAGGACGAGGAGGACTCGGCGGAGAGCCCCACTGAGGAGGTACAGCAGGGGCTGCCGGGCTGCGCCTCTCGAAGGCGGCGGAGGGCGGGGGTGCAGCTCCGGCGCTGACGGCAGCGCGTTCCGCAGGAGCCGAGCGGCAGCGACACGGACGGCGGCGAGGAGCGCGGCGAGGAGCGCGGCGGGGCCGGGCCGGGGCCCTCGGCAGCGCGCCCCGAAGCCCCCGAAGGGCCAACCCCGCCCGCCCCCGCCGGAACTCAGCGTATGCGAAGCGGCC